>NC_090189.1:8468729-8471229 GCF_024679245.1 Pseudorasbora parva | reverse complement strand
AAGAGACAGTTCACCCAAAAATCAACAGTCTGACATCATGCCAAGGACTTTCGTTCTTCCCTGGAACACAGAAGGGGATGCTTATGCTGCTTTTTCAATATAATACAAGTGGATGGGGACCATGGGTTGTCAAGCCTAAATAAATGCAAAAATCCCTGTAAATGTTGTACATATGACTATTTTCCAAGTCTTTTAAAGCATACAACAGATTTATGTGGGAAAAAGGTCATTCAGTCGATTAAAGTTGCTTGTTAGTATAATAGTGTTGTGTTTAAGTTTAAATTTTTAGGTTAAATTCAATTGAAAGTCCTTTAATGGCATATTTGTGTCTATATACTGTATTTTTATTATACACAAAACAAGTAATAACAAGAAAAAAAATGTCTTTGATTTTATTGATGAAGGCAATAGTTGGTTTCTAAGGATGTGAAACTGAAAAATATAACTATCTTCCCCCAGTAACATCTGCATTTGATTGGTTTCTGAAGAACTGGAAAACTGTGGCTTGAGGCTAGAGAATTTCTCGCCTTTTTGGAGCTTGACAGCCATGGTCACCGTACACATTCATTGTATCGAAACGAGTGTGAATACTCCTGACATTTCCACTTTTTGTGTTCCATGGAAGAAAGTAAGTCAATGAGGGTGAGTAAATGATGACAGCATTTTCATTTTTGGCTGAACTGTCCCTTTAACAAACGTTGCATGCACAGCTCACACACACACACACACACACAGCTTTAAAGTACAAAACACTGATTTCAGGTCAACCATTTGCTCTTTTTCTCTCTCGCTTTCTTATTAGCAAGATTACTACAGCGTAATGGAGAAATTAATGAACGTTCGTTCAGGGAGAGCTCACATTAACTGTTCAGTTCCCAACAGACTAGAAACCTAAATCTGTCTTTAAGGCCATGACACACCAAGTTGACGTCAAAGAGGTAGCACTGACTAAAGCCGACTGCGTTGTCGAACTCTCGTCTGGCCCAAAAAGCTCCGCTTGAACACCAAAAGGACTGACTACAGCTGAATGTCAACTCATGCGCCCTGTGTCAGAAAATAACTGCCTATATCAGCCGGTATCGATATATTCTATATTCATCATTCAAAAAAGAGAAACAAAAGTAGGACTAGATACAAACCGTAAACAAAGCAGCGCCTTCTCAGCATTTTGAATATCAATAATGCTGGTCACTTTCTTCATTCCAGACGGCTCATGTTGTTATGAAAATTGGAATGATGTAAAATTAGAGCAGTCTTCATCACTTTCCGTGCACTGACTCACTAAACTGAACAACCAATTAGAGCGATTTCTCTTACCGAGGGCCCATATGTGATTCAACATGCTGATTCGACAGATGTGACCCCGACTAGAGCCACACCGCAAAAACTGGCCTGGCATATGCTCACTGGCGGCCTGATATTGGTCCGCTTGGTATGTCATGGCCTTTATGCATTAGGAAAATTCTAGATAAATCTAAATCCACACAAGAGTGCTCAATACCATTGGAAATAATTATGACAAAAATGATAAGCACAGTAATGCACTTACAATAGAAGTCCATGTAACAACGTGTTACATAACCAGTAGCCCCGCCACTAAAAGGTCAGCTTTACAAAATAACATATTTTGTACGAAATAATGTAATCGCTTCAACATAAATATGAGCTGCATATATTTTGCTTTGATACCCTCCCGAATGTCATGCCATTTTAGTAGTATTTATATACTATTTGATATTTTTAAAAAGCTTTTGTTTTTATATTTTCCATTTTCATTTTAGTTTAACTTTTAGTAATTTGGGCTACATTAACACTTCAAACCTTAGTACTCAATTCAGATTTATTGCTCAGATATTATTTTACTGTACAGCTGTTCACGTTATTATTTCAAATGTGGCCAATATCAGATTAAATGAACGACAGAACGATAAAAAGACGTCACACAGCACGGGTGACATTAAAGAGAGCCATTACAAGTTTATTTATTGTGTGATTAAAGACAAAGATGAGGATGTGAAAAAGAGAGCAGAGTTTTTAAACATTTCTAATGTTTTGATTGTATATAAAGTGGTCACTATAATACGTATGAGCTCTAACACATCACTGTCCTTCTTGATAACTTCTGGTATGTAAAATCTTTGAAGTGACTCCCATGAGTGCAGAAGTGTGACGAATGTTGCACTGTAAACCAGAATAAGTTGGCAAAACTCAAACAAATGAGGCAATTGGTTACATAAAATTTTTTATTAAGTTTAAGTTTAAGTTAAGAAATTCAAAGTTTAAGTAAACAGAACAAACAGATTTTTATTTTGTACTCATGCATTTTAATTGCTCTTAACTTGAAATTTTGAAGTAAGCTAACGCAAAACTTAAAATGATCATGTAATATCAACTTAAATATTTTAGTAGCAAAAACTTGGAGGCTTTAACTAGCTAATTCAATAAATGCTAACTTCATAACTGTTAACAATGCTTTGAAAGCAAAAGCAATTGTTGAATG
>NC_090189.1:8465482-8468529 GCF_024679245.1 Pseudorasbora parva | reverse complement strand
ACTGAGATAATTTCCAGGAACTGACGACTTTGTTTTCTTGAACACATGGAATGGAAACACTACTTATTCACAAATGTTTTATGCAATATTCCAATTTCGCAGAAGTTAAATTGACAACTTTGGATGGAAAAAGAATGTAATGCAACATAAGATTCTTGTAGCACAAAGATGAAAGCTCTGACAGAGCATTTAACAGAAAGAAATATGTCAGATCCTTTTTGAGGATGATTCTAAAAGAACGTTTTCTCAAATTTAGGTCATTTCTGGAGACGTTTTGTCCCAAAAGGCTATTGGCAGAGACAACGGCCATCCACAGTGTCATCTGCAGACTATTATATCTATATATAAATACATAATTTCCTCAACTGCAATTTCAGTAACAAACCCTTCAATATACTCGGGCATACATGGATGTCACTACTATTTTATATTTTATTTCAAATGTTATTCTATTCAAAAATATGTATTTCCACAATTTTAATACAAACCATTTTATATGAAACAAACATGGATTGCAAAAATTAAACGTTAGCTACATTTATGTTCAAAAGTTTGGTGTGTGTAAGAGTTTTAAAAAAAAGAGAATACTCAATAATTGTATTCAGAATATTGATTTTTTTTTAAATACATTTATATTGTTATAAAATACTTCAATTTTCAAATAAATGCTGTTTTTTAATCTTTCTAAACGTCAAAGAAAAAAAGTTTTTCCACAAAAATACTACTTTGAACATTAATAATAATAAATATTTACTGAGCAGCAAATCCTTATATTAGAAAGACTTCTGAAGGATCATGTGACACTGAAGGTGGAGTGATGATGCTTTGATCACAGGATACATTACATTTTAACATAATATTCAAACAGAAAACAGTTATTTTTGAACTGTAATAATATTTTTACAATATTCTGTTTTTACTGTATTTTGGATCAAATAAATAAGCCTTGGTGAGCAGAGAGACTTCAACAACAAAAAAACAATCTTACAGACCCCAAACTCCTGAACGGTGGTGTATGACTATGTGATGTCAATGATTTTCTGCATTTCCTCTTCGATTAAAACTGTACTACTTGGCAGCAGCCCATGCAAGAGTTATTTCAGACAGAAGGTGGGCACTGGACCCGGTCCATGACCGAGGCTGTATGAGTGTGTTACTTACATTCTTGGGTTCAATGGACTCGGCCGCTTGTGTCATTCCATCCAGGCATTTCCCGATGATGGGCAGAATCTGTCGGTCGACCTCGGCAAACGTTTTCAGCGACTCGCCCATTCGCTCTACTCCTCTTCTCCTCATCTGCCTGGATCTTCTACTCGCAACACACAGAGGTAAAGAGTTAGTGTGTGTGTTTCTGAGTAGAGAGCTGCAAGATCAAGAAGTGCCACTTTGCAAATTGCATTCAGCTTTTTGTGGCGTGTTTACGCTTTTAACTAATTTGCATAATTTTGTGAATTCAAAAACAATGCAGCTAGTTGCATACAAATAACAGCGTCAGTAGCTGTAATTAATTCCCAGTGGTTGTGTGTGTGTGTGTGGTGTGTGGTGTGTGTGTGTGTGTGTGTGTGTGTGTGTGTGTGTGTGTGTGTGTGTGTGTGTGTGCACCTGGAAAATATTAGGGATGATGGTGTAATAATGTTCGTTCTGTTCTTGGTTAAACTTCTGCAGGTATGAGGAATATTCATTCTTGCTGTCAGAAGCCATCTGGTGTCTCATCTGAGCCTGCTGCCGTGCCTGTGAGAGAGAGAGAGAGAGAGAGAGAGAGAAGAGAGAGAGAGAGAGAGAGAGAGAGAGAGAGAGAGAGAGAGAGAGAGAGAGAGAGAGAGAGAGAGAGAGAGAGAGAGAGAGAGAGAGAGAGAGAGAGAAGAGAGAGAGAGAGAGAGAGAGAAAGAGAGAGAGAGAGAGAGAGAGAGAGAGAGAGAGAGAGAGAGAGGAGAGAGAGAGACTTTTGACTTTTGGGTCTTCTTTAATCAATCAATAAATACATAGAGCCTTATTAAATAAATAACAACAAACATCCCATCAAACAAAGGCATTTGTGCCTACTTACATTACATTTTTACATGCTTTTTTTTTTTTTTTTTTTTTTTTTTTTTTTTAAAATTAAAAATTAAACAGTAACAGTCATCAACATCAACATCACAAATACAATGATTTACAGCCCATTTACCTTTAAACATCTCCATATCATTCACCAATTTGTAATATATAAACTCAATTTTAATACGAGGAGAGAGAGAGAGAGAGAGAGAGAGAGAGAGAGAGAGAGAGAGAGAAATAATATTGATTATGCATTGCAATATTATTAAAAGCCACATAGACTTAAACACATACAGTGGATAATACTACGGTATTCTGTGCCGTTTTGTAGTAATAAATAGTGTGGAGTAGTGTTCAAACTATAAATTGCAAATAGAATAAATACACTTTAAATACCTGGATAAATAACCACGAAAAAAACTAAAGTGAAATGTTGGGGCACTTCATGCACTCAACTGTCGCAGTGGGGGAGGGGCTTTAGATGGTGATGTTGAATGACAAAATAACCTTATAAAGTTCATAGTACTGCTAAAGTACATATAGTGTATAGTGCGTCATTGGGACACAACTAAATCTGTGGATTTGTCTTTGAAACAAAGCAATCCCATTAAAACGAATTCATTCATAGAGTTTCTCAAGTCGTAACCATTTTAAAGTAGTTCATATTAATATGAAAATTATCCCATGTTTTACTCTCAAGCTTACGGAAAGAGTGACTGAACGATGAATGATGAACAGCGAGAGGCGTTAAACTTTCTGTATAAGTTGAATACGAAGGTGGTCTGGTGGAAGCTAGATATTTTACTTTATAAAGTTTCTTACAAAACCTGCCCCCACTGGAGTATGTTTATGAGGGATTGTGCACTTTTTTAAGCTTCAAACTCAGCAGACCCTGTCACTGACATTAACCGTCCACCGCTCACCCCTCGCTTTCGAAGCACATAAAGAAGCTACGGTGGCTGACACAGGACAAAATGTTGTTGTCTGAGACAGCAGAGAGTGACAAGTGC
>NC_090189.1:8422982-8460482 GCF_024679245.1 Pseudorasbora parva | reverse complement strand
ACACGAATAAATACAATATTAATACTATAATATTTTACATTTAAAATGTATTTAGTTTAATTGGACTATTTTAACAATTTAATTGTTTTTTTAATATTGTGTTTAATCATGCTAGTTTTATTAAAATAAAATAATATAATAACAGTATAATATTTACATTTTCTAAAAAAAATTTAATAATAAATCATGTTTTAATATTTCAATTTATTTTAATAATTTGTATTGAATAATGCAAAATAAAAGCCTTATAGTGCTCCCAGACTTTCGGAGGCCATTGCATATCAAAGTACCGTGGTATTACCATTATTTATTTATAAGTGTAAAATATAGATTGATTATTGATTTGGGCTGAACTCACCGACTCCAGCTGTTTCCAACTGGCTTCGATCTGTTGCTGTGCCTTCCGTCCATCATGGAAATGCTGTGAGAGAGAAAGAAGATGTAGAAAATGCATCACTTGTTTATCATGAGTTTAACACATAACAGCAAATGCACATTCCCACAAGAAAATGCTAATGCACAGAAATCGCTCTTTCCTGGCTCAGGAGATTGAGAAGTTCTCAACTATGATTCAGTCTCAGATGTTTCCCTGAGGAGAAATCAATATTATCTGAGTCAGTAGTTGACATTTAGAAAAGAGCTATAAAATAGTGTTCTTATTGTTAACTAAATCTTACACTATTAAAAATAGTTTTTATGTCAGAGGAAATGAAGCTGAAATAATAGAAGCGTTTGCTTGTGTGTTTGCATGTGTGTGTGAGTGGCCAGTAAGCCATATTGGCGTGTTCTGTGTGTATCCTGTGCGTGTCGTCACACTCGAGGCCGTCTGTGTGTTTCTCTCAGCGGCTCCTCTTGGCCTCAGCACTCCAGGGAAAGTGTTCGCTTGGCCAACACTCAAATACCTCTCACACAAAGAGCTCAGTGTGCCACACAGATAAAGACCTGCTTCTCATGCAGGTCTGAGATCAGCCGAAGATGCCCGTATGAGCCAATATTCATCAGTTTAATACGAATTTACATTTATACATCATGCAACATACCAAATCATTAACATATTTAGCATCCAGAGATGTTAAGAGTACCTGAAAACCATACTTCAGTAAAAAGTACAGATACTGACAAGTCACCAGTTCCAATAGCACTTGAGTAAAAGTCTTATCTGAGAGTTTAATCTGATTTAAACAGTATTATTTTCGTATTGAATGTATAAGATGCACTAGTCCTCAGCACCTAATGAATGTCAGACTAAAGGAGTTTAAAGCAGATTTATGATCGGCTGGTCAAAATGTGTCAATAAGACGACTGCCTTTATAATGTTTCCTCATATAATGTCTACAGCATGAGACAGCATCCATTTTCTTTACCTCCAGTTCCCTGTGAGATCATGTGAGGTGCTAAATCTGGCATGGTAATCAAATCTTATGAATATCTTGTAGTGTGTGATGGGCCTAGATTTTCAAATCTTTTAGCATGTGCAGGTTTGAGATACGAAGGAAGAAAGTCGGTGAAGGTTTCTCCTCATGTGCGTGATCTGTGATGCAACCAGATTTCACAATCGACTTAAAAACTCCTGTACTCTGAGCCTGGTTTAAGGACTCGATTACATGACACCATTTTCAACTGAAAATGGAAACCTTTTTATGTTTTTTGGCCGTTTATTTACATGACAGTGGTGTTTTGGCTCCAAAGTTTATAACGTCATTGTCTCAGTGTAAACTACAAAAAGCTAAAAAAAGCTTGTGAAAACAGTGACTTCATACATGTTGCGTGCATAGACAGTAAAAGAAATGGACAGAGCGATCCCATTGACTTCAACGGCGGATAATGAGGTCAATAAGAGGCACTCACTTCCTGATGGCTGAGCGAACTGCGCAGGCTCAGACTGAGCTTGAGGACGTAGATGTGACGTGAGCCTCCTGTCGGACAGCTGTAGGTCTTCTAGTAGTTGTGGAAAGTGAAAGCTGAATCACGTTGTTTAAATGTTTTCTCCCGTTGCTTTTGGCTCACTGTGGGCTTCTCCCCATTCTTCTCCATTGACTTTATCAGACTTTATGTCTCCACGCCTCCCCGACTGTCTCATAGACAGTAAAAGATTACTTCTGAGCGTCTCCTCAGGTCTATACGGTAATTTCTAAACTGTGCGACAGAGTCGCGTTGGTTATGACGCAATCGTTAGCCTATTTTTACAAAAACAGCTTCTACGGGGCGATAGTGTACGACAGGGCTGGACTGGTAATCTGGCATACCGGGCATTTGCCCGGTGGGCCGACGCACTTTTGGGGCCGGTATAGTGTTTAAAATTAAAAAAAAAAAAAAAAAAAGTTTTTTCACCACTGACAACATGCAGCGACAGCGGCCCATTGGTTTGTCTTCTGAATTGACAAGCCGAAGCGAGAGCGACCTCTCCTCCATATTAGGCGCTTTTTTCTATTTATTTATTTATTATTTGAGCGCATGGAACTGCAAAGGTGAATTATCCGCACAACGCTGACGAACGTAGGCTACGCTGCGTTTAAATACTGCTCTATGAACGGCACTTTTGTCAATTTTGTTTTATACAATCGTGTGATATGGAAACATTACAGTTCTGTGTTGAATCAGCTGAAAACAGCCGCGACCATACGTAACCTATTCATGACGAGGTAAAGTGGAAAACGGCGATACACACAAACGTTTCACTTTACCACAACCACAACTTACTCTGCAGCTACTAACAGCGAAGAAATATGATGTTTAGGTAGAAACATTTATTAAAAATGTTGCTATATTACATAAATTAATATTGCAGAATATAAATCACTTTTATAAAGGCTGTTTTCGTATTTTCTACAGGTGTTTACATTTTTTTACTTACAAATAAGTTTATTATATATGTTTTATATAGTTTTGGAAACAATATAGCCATAATGAGGAGCACGGTTTGTACAGTCTGTTTTTTACCCTGTGACTACCATGATCTTACATTTAAATGAAACTGGCCTACAGTTAAACTATAGTCTATAAAACAGCTTTAAGTCTAGAACCCATAAATAAAGGACAAAGCTTTTTTTTCCTCTTTAAAAGTTTTAATAACTTTTTTTAATAGATTTAATGAAATGTAATAGCCTCATGAAAGATAGATATTAGTGTCTTACTTAAATGATGTGTTAACTCTTGAAAAATATGATTGTTCAACCCAAAAATGTGATCATTTACTCACCCTAATGTCACTCCAAACCTAAATGAATTTATTTCTGTGTAGCATAAAATAAAATAGTGTGTTTTTTTGTTCATACAATATTCAAATGGTAGCCTAACCAAAATGGCTTGGTTGCCAACATTCTTCAAAACATCTTATTTTGTGTTTTCACAGAAGTCATGCAGGTTTGAAATGACACGAGATTGAGTAAATGATGACAGCATTTAAAAGCAGTAAATGCACTTTACTGCATTCTAGCTCAAAATCATCAGTGCTTTACTGTCAGTTGCATTTCTGTCTGACCAAAAAAGCAATATTAAGTTTATCTGCATTTGCAGCAAATTCGATAATATCTATCATTATTTGTCCTAGTTTTATTTATATACGCCAATTTAAGGCCCCAACCCCAGCAAAAACATTCACAGGGAACTCATGGGCCGGATGTGCTGGGTATGCCAGAGCCGAATTTAAGCCCCAGTCCAGCCCTGGTGTACGATACAAGGTAATGGAGCCTTTTATGCATTGTCGTGTTTCTTTAGAAATAAACAATGGACAAATGGAGTCTTTAAACGTCTCAGATGTAAAGTTATTCACTGTCAAAGTGACTCAAAAATGAATGGGAGTCAATGGGATGCTAACAGCAGGTGATGGCTTGGTTAGCAATGGCCGCCCCTATGGGTGGAACGCTTTCAGAGTGCTAGATTACCCCCTTGGTTGTGTGTTTAGTCATTAAGAGCATAGTTTCTTTACAAAGTGACATCTACTGGCCTGGAATGAATAATACAGCATTTTACATCTATACATAAAAAAACTAGACTTTTTTTTTTACTGTGTTTAGTACTTCGTTGTTGTCGTGTAAAGTAAGAGACAAGGACGTGAAAAACAAAGAAACAGTTGATATATATCATAGATCATATCTATGCCCCTTTCAGTTCACATGAGAGAGAGATTATTAAAGCTTAAGCTGCAACTGCAATGATTCTCTCGACCGCAGGGCTCATAAATGTCTTTATCAAACAAACACAATGATTTATTTCTCATCCACCCGGGATTGATTGGAATATTATTTCTGTATTATATGGCCTGCACGATCGGTCGACACACACACACACACACACACACACACACACACACACACACACACACACACACACACACACACACACACACACACACACACACACACACACACACACACGCAACCAGATCAAGAAAGTAAAAAGGGCATTAATAAATCCTTAAAAAATGTTCTTCAATATAACGTGTAATCAATTAATATACTGTAAATGTTACTATAAATATTCCTAATTTGTCACTGCTAAATTAATACATATAACATGAAATAAAAAAATCATATTTTTATTTGATTATTTATTATGTATACTAATTACAAAAGAGAACAATCCTTAGTAATTCCTGTAAAAGTAATGCTTTTAGTAACTTTTAGTCTAGTCTAGTCTTGTTTGTAAAACACACACGACACCTGCACTGAATGTCAGATGGTCAGATCGGTCTGAATGACACGGATTCGATATTTCCTGTTTACCACAAACAGACTGCATACACACACACACACACACAAAATCAGCAGAGCATCAATATCAGTGAAATCGCACAAGACGAACACACCTTAACCACTGGCCTATAGAGGGGTTTTGTTGAATATTTGAATAGCAGAGTGTATATGGTTTCTATGAAAAATGTAAAATACTTTCCAGTTTGTTAAATGTTCAGACTCAACAGCAAATCATGTGGCGTCCGACATCCTGAAGAGTGGACATTTTGTGGTTCACTTTCAAAACACTGCCCTGTTTATTTGAGAATATTTAGAATATTCCTTAGATAAAACTGCACTTTTAGCTGCACTTAAAATACACTTAAATTTCACATTTTGAAATGTAAATTTTATAAACAAATTTTATAAATATTTAAAATAAATATAATCATTTAACAATTTTATTTAGAATATTCCTAAATAAAATGCTACATGTATTTTTGTTATTATTATATTTCTTGTTCAGACATTAGTTTCATGATCAGGCCGGACAGTGAGAAAGAAAGTGAGAAAACAAGTGAATGAATGAAAGAGTGTGAATGTGATCAGTATTCATCGCTGAGAATCTTGGCTGAATAAGGAATGCAGGCATGCAGCGTGCGAATAAAACCCTAGAAAGCATTACGGGTACAAAACCACAGTCAGTCAATGGTGAAGGAGTCCAGTTGTGTCCAGCATAGCGATCAAGACTTTAGAGTAAGCTTTCCCAAACACACACACACACACACACACATAAACCAGAAGGTATCCTTCTCATTTTACCGTTTCTTAGCATTTCTTACTGTGCTTGACCTGTACTGACTCTCAGTTTTCTAAAAACAGATTAATGTGATAATCCACACACACAAAATGAGACTGGAAAGGGTTCAACGACCATCTAATTCTTCTGGTTGCTGTGACCCATTACCAATGGAAAACTAAACTCACAGCTGATCAGAGGAAGTCAACCTGTTCTCAAAAAAGGAAGTTGACCTCTAGCTGTTTTAAAAGAGCATGAAGCTTCACTGTCAGAAGAAAAAGACAATAAATAACAGAGAGGGGAAAAAAGACCTGATGAACAGATGAAAGAGACGAGACTGAACAATACTGCACTGCTTCAGAGAGGATTTGAATCATTTATGATACACACACACTCTCTCTCTCACACACACACACACACACACACACACACACACACACACACACACACACACAGAGCGAGAGAAGATAAAGGCAGTCTTGTTTCCCATCATGGATCAAAAACAGAACAAACAAAAAAACAGAAAGCAACTGATCTTGAACAATAGTAAATGCCCTGACATTATAGCTCTTATGTAATAAATATAATAAAATATATTTTAAAAAAACATAATAAAATAAAAAATAAATAAGATTTAAAATATATATATATATATATATATATATATATATATATATATATATATATATGTTAAACATTATAACATTTATAATATACATATAAATATTTTTTATAAATGAATAAATAAACAAATAAATTAATACAATTAAATAAAATAAAAGTAATTATTATTTTAGAAAAAGAACTGAGAGCACTTAAATTCACTGTAACTTCCGGGCATCAATTTCAGATAAACCATCTCATAAATGACATATGAAAACAAAGCAAAACTAACCGTGGTTGGTCGCTTTGCATGTCAGTCAGAAGTGGGCCTTCCTGGCCTAAATATGACTTTATGCTGTTAGTCTAAGGGTGTTTTCACACTTGGGTCCTCTTAAAAAGAACCGAACTCAGACTCCTTTAAGTGGACCAAGAAGTGAACCAAGTGAAAAAGGACCCGGTTCTGTTTAAGTTCACACTGTCCCTGTACCTAAAAAAGGACCCAGATCCTTTTTGGTCCACTTTAGTAAGAATGTGGTCTCAGACCCCTTTGTGTTCAGACTGTTGCTTTTTTGATCTAGTCCAGCTCAGTGTTTGATGACCGACCCCATGTCCTTCAACACTGGATCCCATTCGCTTACATTGTTTGTTCCTCAGTAACCATGATATTTGTTTGTAAAGATTATTATTACTTTATGACTACAAATGCTGTTGAATTAAGTAGTATATCTTTTTACAACAAAAATAAATAAATAAATAAATATATTACACACACACACATAAATATATATAATATATTATCTATATCACACATCCACCTTTGTAACTAACATTTATTTTGAATTGTTTTTCTTGATTCATTTTTAATTTTATTGCAGAAGGCAAAGATAACATAATCATAGGCTACAAAAAATAAACAATACAATAAAAGAATAAAAGAAAGATGCAAATGAAATAAACTGCTTTAAATTTTCCAGTTAAAGTATAGATATACCGAAAAGAAGCATTCAAGCAAGAAATGGAATAATCACATGAAAAAATAAAACTGCAAACATAGCCTATTCTTCACTGTATGACTTCACTGATTATTTTATGATGTTTACATTCACTTTAGACAAAACCACCTGTTTATGTGAAACGTGTGTGTTTTTGACACTTTAAAATAAATGGAATAAGCTGCTAAAGATTGGGTTTATTTCACTCGCTGTGACTTCTGTGCGTGTGCTTCAGGTGTGTGTGCTCGACGTTACACCCTTTTAAACTGGCAAGGCGCGCAGCCACCAGTCGCGTCTCAGTTCGGAAGCGGTTGAAATGGCAATAAACAAGTGTATGTTATGAAGGAATAATTTGTAGAGATTTGTCAGAAGAATCAGCCGCGATGAACATCCGATTTGTACGGAGGAATCTGATGACCAAACTAATTTGCTAACAGAAAAATCAAGTAAGCCCAGAGCGGTTTGTGTTCAGAATGCGTGTTTTTAGCAAACCGTACCATAAGATGAGATCGAACTGTACCCAGACCACCTCCCACGTTGGTCTCGGCTCGGTTCGCTTTAAAGGGGTCTGAGATCGTTAGGAGTGTTCACATATGGGCCCAAAATCATGCGAACCACGCTCAGACCCCTGAAAAGGACCAAGTGTGAAAACACCCTAAGTTTGGCAATGCAAAACCAGCCTGACCTTTGTCATAAAAAGAAGTGCTCTTGTTCCCGTTCTTCTCTTGTTCAGCTAGTGATTTCATCTGGATCAGTCTGAGGAACTGAAGCAGCACCTCTCGGTTTCTGGATTCATCACATCCCAGAATAATAACCTGAACTACTGTGCACCGCCTACAGATGGAGCATGTCTCAAACACACACAGTTACAGGCCCAGTGAGTGTAAAGCTTTTTCAACAATGGGTTTAATGGAGATTTACAGTACCAGACCATATGCTGTCTGGATCAGAAGCGCGAAAAGAACTGAGCGCCACTGTTTTTAATGAATTCTCCATTGCAAAAGGCATAAACTACGAAATAAACTATACACGTATATATGTATAAATCTGAATGCACGAACACATCCACACACGTGTCTCAAATCAACAGAATGAACCGATGAACAGAGGTATACGAAACAGACAGACAGACAGACAGACCATTAAAGAGAGTTAAAGAAGAGGTTTATAAAACAGGAGTGAAGCAGCATTCTGGGAAAACGGCCAGACAGACACCATGGAGCCCTGCTCGGTGCGAGAGTGAGTGCTGATTGCTGGGAAATAAGCGTTCTTCAGGTTGATACCTAAATACCTTCATCCGATTTGATAAATGAAAAATGAGCGTTGTGTTCTGACACTGCCATGTCATGAGTTCAGCTCTGTCTGGACATATAACTCAGAGTCGACCACCACCAGAGTTCAGTGTCATCCTGGTTATGTTTCTCTTCTGTGTGTGTGTGTGTGTGTGTGTGTGTTTATGTTCAATGATGAAAAAACACAAATGAGTGTAATTCATACACAGAACCAAGACACTTTCAGTCTAAACACACAACAGCATCTCTATTTATGGAAGTGAGAGAGACAGAGCGGGATGTGTGCTGTAATTCTGACAAATACAATCTTTTAGAAGAGACTGTCCTGGTTATGAACTTCTGAACTCATACAAATAGAGAAAAACATATTGTTTTTAAGTCCTAAATGATATTATCAATAATTATACTACTGTTTTACTAATGCTCGCAAACGCAGATTGAAAACAAACACGGAAGAGAAGACAATGCTGAATAAAGTCGTTTTTTGTTTTTTTTGGACTAGGGCTGTCACTTTTTATTCGATATTCGAATATGCATTCGAACATGATGTAAAATATCCATAATCAAACTATAAATAAACTATCCGGTTTTTAAAGTGCCATGTAGCGCAATTTTTTTACAGTCGGGTGCGTTTACATGGAGCCCTGTAATCGGTTTAAAAGTTTAGTCTGAATGAAAATGCTCCATAAACACCTCAATCGTAATAAAACTGAATGAAATTGTAATTGTTTTGAGATGGGTGGGATAAACCTTTTTATGAATCGATCAAACGAAACATTTCACCATCTAAATGACCTGACCGGATTACTTTTGAGTGTGCGTCCTTATATGCCGTACACCGCATGCGCCGCGCTCACATGCACCAAGCATGTTGACAAGAGGAAAGTACATTTTTCTGAGGGATTTAAACTTTTTATTTCGTAAGAAGTTTTGAAGATAATGTTGGCATAATGACACTGTCCCTAAACCTACCCATGTAAGCAAACAATCAACTACTTCAACTGCGCCTGACATTAGAATTGATTTTTTCTGAGATGATTATTACACTTTACAACAAATAAATAGCTTTTATAAAACCGTATAAGTCCTGGTGGCCATTGAGAGTTGCTATGGCATCTGTAAACAAATTCCAGCTGCTGGAGAGGACGGCGTCGACATCTGATGCGGTAGACAAACTGAAAGCTGTGATGATTGCATAGTGGCACTTCATATCGATTAAGTCGAACCTGCTGTTTCAATTTATTTTTCCATACAGGCTGTGGCCTGAATCCTGTTTATGACTGTCAGACTGTTAATGCATTTGTGATTGAATCTCCGTTACGGCGGTGTCCGTTTTTTTTTTTTTAAATGGGGGTAGGTCGTAGATATTCAAATACATTGCTTGATATTTGATATCCGTTCGAATTAGATTTTTTTTTTAAATGACAGCCTTATTGTGGACCAAAATGTATTTTCGATGCCTCAAGAGATTCTAATGAACTAACTGATGTCTCATATGGACTACTTTGATGATGTTTTTATTCCCTTTCTGGACATGGACAGTATAGTGTGCATACACTTAGATACGCTGTCGTACTAAATATAAAATATCATAAACTGTGTTCTGAAGATGAACGGAGGTCTTACGGCTGAGGAACGACATTAGGGGGAGTCATTAATGACATGATTTTCATTTTTGGGTGAACTAACCCTTTAATCACATCCTTCAGAAAGTCATCCTACCCGTGGGCCGTGACTGACTAGTTGTCTAAGTAAGCTGGGATAGAAGGCAGGATTTGAACAGAATTGCACATTTCCCAGCTGTAGCGATCCTTCACTCACCGTTTTCCTCTCCGTTTTGACTTCCTGTGCGTACCGCGTGAGGTCGGCGATGATCTGCGACGTCATATTCTCTGCGATGACCTCATGCTGGCCGGCGTAATCGTTCAGCTCGTTTAGCGTCGAATGAAACGCGCGGCACCAAGTGTATCTAAGACAGGAAGTGACATCATCAACATAAGTCATGAATCTATCTTGAGTTGTAAAATGTTGATTCAGACATCTAGTACCTGTGATCCATCTGGATTTATACCAAACAAATCTAATATCAGTCATGAAAGAAATGAGAAAAATGAAACGTACTTATTCTCGTCTTCCTCTTTCTTCTTAGGCTGGTATTTCTTGGACAGGTTTCTGTGCAAAATTAAAGAAAAAACAAATGACTGCATATGTTTGCAATACCAACATACTTCTCATACTAGTTCTACAAGCACTTCACTACATTTGGGAATATTGTGTTTATACAGAACATGCTGTGTACACTACCGTATCCCACAATGCAATGTGATCATCATCAACCTGACTTTTTATCTCCATTAACTGAACAAATAAACCATAAGTAATGTTATTTATTTTTTATTTTTTTACTGACTGCCACAAGTTATGCAAATCTGTATTAAAATGTAAAATAATCATTCTATTGCCAAGAAAATAATAAATATAAATTAAACATATTGCAGATTTAAACACGCACCATAATGTAAATGTGTACAATAGCATACATTGAAAATGAAATTTATGAAATGAATATCATGTATACTATAAAATAAATATTCTGTGTACTCTGCCATTTTAATAGAAAAGCATGTTTGAAATGTTTTTATAGACCAATCAAAAAGCTCAATTAAGAAAAGTGACCAATCAAAAACACTATATCAGTACTAAGAACCAATCAACAACATTTTTCTGTCTTTGCTTTTTACATTTAAAATGAATGTGAGGCTCAAAGCCTGCCTGTGTGGAAACTGTGACACAAATGTCATCTTTCTTTGTATCCTTTCTCGTCACTGTCAGATGTTATTCTCTTTGTATTTTATTATCACCATCTATAAATACAGAGCGTCTGCTCGTCATCAGTGCCTCGGGGAAGGTGTGTGTGAGTGCATGCATGTTTGCGTGTGCATGTGTGTGTTCATACTGCACCTTGCCGAAGGGTAAAATACACACACTAAATTAAACACACACACACACACGCCAACAGTGAGAAACCTCGCATCCCCAAATAACACACTAACATACTACATCTGTTACTGCACAGTATTCTCTACACACACATAACACACAGAGTCGGACAGAGCCTGTCGCTCTCTCTGTACCTGTGAATGAACAAATGAATAAGTTAATTAATTAATCTATGAATCTATGAAGAATTTAATAAATTAATCTATGGAATTATGTGTAAATAAATTATTAAATAATAAACCTATTTATGATAGGTTGAAATAATGAAAATAATTATATATTAATTTAAAAACTGTGTATGTGAATGGTTTAATGAATAAATATATATTCTACCAATCTAAGAAAAATATTTAAATTAATCTATGAATTTATGAATTAAATAAAATCTATCTATCTATCTATCTATCTATCTATCTATCTATCTATCTATCTATCTATCTATCTATCTATCTATCTATCTGTCTGTCTGTCTGTCTGTCTGTCTGTCTGTCTGTCTGTCTGTCTGTCTGTCTGTCTGTCTGTCTGTCTGTCATTATGTGACTGCGATTATGTTTCTGCCACAGCAACACTGTAATTTCCCTCCCTGGAGATAAATAAATTGTACTCTGTTCCTGTCCTAAACTTGTATTTGTTAGATTACAATGTGGGGACAAATGTCCAGCCAGCGGTCCCAACAATGTAAATGGATTCATAAACATAATAAATTATGTTTTTTTGGAAAATGTAAAAATCCAGAATGTTTCCTGTGATGTGTAGGTTTAGGGACAGGGGCGGATAGAATGGACAGTTTGTACGGTATAAACTCCATTACGCCTATGGAAAGTCCCCACAATTCACAAAAACCTAACGTGTGTGTGTGTGTGTGTGTGTGTGTGTGTGTGTGTGTGTGTGTGTGTGTGTGTGTGTGTGTGTGTGTGTGTGTGTGTGTGTGTGTGTGTGTGTGTGTGTGTGTGTGTGTGTGTGTGTGTGTGTGTGTGTGTGTGTGTGTGTGTGTGTGTTTTATGTTTGTAAAAAAAAGTGCTAGTGCATGTAAAGACAAAATAATAAGCTGTATCTCATACAAAAAGTTCCACGATATTACCAAAAAAATATATATAATGGTGGGAAATAATGGTATTTTTAGCACACCATAATGTAAAAAATTTGGTGTGCACACCTAGCCTAGAAATCTAGACGCACCCTAGCAGCAGCAAATCTAATCTGCCGCGAGTCTCAATACCTTCTGAGCTGTAAAAACCAAACTCTGGTTAGGCCAATCACATCGTGTATAGAGTCGTGGGCGGGGCTTGACATAATGATGGCCGAGTTGCGTTTGCTTGCTTCTAGTAAACACAGAAACTGGCGAACGGCGGTCTTTCGAATCAGCTCTGACCGCGACTCTGGAAGACTTGGAGTTAAGCTTTTCTCTGAGAAAAGAAAAAAGAGCGGCACTGAAGTCATTCTTAAGAAGGGAAGATGTGTTCGGAGTTTTGCCGACCGGATACGGCGAATGTTTAATCTGTCAACGAGCTCTGCTTCCCGTTGCTCTGGTTGGTGTAGCGCTATCCTATCACGTGCAGAGGGAGTTTGAAAGACAACCGTTTATCCCGCCCCTCGGATTGAGCTGTCAATTGTGAGTTTCCAGACCAAACATCTTGATGTGGGTCTGGCTTGTCAGGCTAGGAAATGCCATCACAGCCCAATTTTAGACCCTGCTTTATAAATATGATACTCAAAAAATGTAATGTGGTACAGTATAAGAATGCTATTTTGTACATGATTAAAACATTGATTTGTTAATTTCATCTGAATGTGACCACAGAATTGAATTCTATCCTGCAATGTATCTGAGGTTATAAGTGCAGTCCATGACATCCAGTAACAAACTGGTGTGTGTGTGTGTGTGTGTGTGTGTGTGTGTGTTTTAGACGGCTGAAACCCCCACTACATATGGGAATTAAAGGGGTTTCCCACTGTTATCTGGAGGGGGTTGATGTACAGTCAGTGTGTGTGTGTGGATGTGTGTCCTCCAGTGTCTGTGAGCTTTAAATCCTATCACTGGAATGGGGGGCGGGGTCGCGGCGCGTGATTGGCTCCATGAAAATGTAGGTCACCAACGAGGAAAACCATGTTGGCACCTTGTTACCACGGTAACCTGCATTTCTTCCCAAATTTACACACACACACACTCACTGGCACGCATGCAAGCACGCACACAGAAATTACAAATACCTTACTTCCTGTATCCTTGAACTGTCAGCAGTAAGATCATATCTGTAATTAGTGTGTGTGTGTGTGTGTGTGTGTGTGTGTTTAGCTGTCTGACCTTTATTTTCACAAGAATACACTTTAAAGTACACACACAGATGCACCTGTCCTCATTTATACAGACATGACGGATGCTTTGCAGGGGTTGAAGTGGGATTTTGGTGGTGGCCGGACTAAGGGATCTGATAGTGATCCTGGTGCGCTAGGCAAGATAAGACCTGACCTCTGACCTATCAATCCCCAAAAACGTATTCCACCTAATTACCTATGCTGAAAAACAGCTTAAATAGGTATCTGAGCCAGATAAGTCTCCTGTCTCTTAATTGGTTTTAAATTAGTTTTCACCAGCTTGGAAAGGCTGAGAGTCCAGATTAAACCTGCTAAAACCAGCAAACCTTCTTAAAATGGCATAATCTGCAGGGAACATGCATATATTCACTAGAAAGCTAAATATACACACATATTAGGATACATATATGATGTTACATTTATAATGTTATTTAAAGGTGCACCATGTCATTTTTGTACGTTTTGTTACATTTCCATGATAGAAACATTGGTTTACAATAAGGTTTAATTTTTTAACAAACAATGAACAAAATATCTACAACATTTAACAACCTTTGTTAATGTTAATGCAAGATTTAATAATATATATATATATTAAATCAAAAGTTGTATCTGTTAACATTAATGCATTGTGAGCTAATGTTACTGAAATGTCATATTCCTATTTGCGTTGACTAATCAGTATAATATGCATATAATAAACAAATATCTAAAAGTAATATATATATATATATATATATATATATATATATATATATATATATATATATATATATATATATATATTAGTGCTGTCAATATATTAAAAAATAACTAATTTTCTGCAAATAATCAATATTAATCGCACCTAACATTAAAGTTTTTAATATATTTTTGTATTGTAATAATTTCACATTTAATCTCCAAATTAACTAACTACATAAAGACAGTATAGAATATATTTAAAATATTTCTTTAATGGCATCTTTTTTTGATCAAATTGCACAAAAGGTTATTGTTTTCGCTGTTTTATTGTTTTGTTTTTAACAGTCTTCACTGCATAAATTATAAATTAAACATAGATTAATACTTATTAAAGCTATAAAAGTTATTCAGTCAAATCTGATCATCATTAATGACAGACAGCAGCAGGTTTATTAGTCTGCTGTCACTTTAAGACCTGACGCACATGACGGATCTGACACGCATGACATTCTCTCAAAACTCTTTACATTCAAGTGTTTTTGTCTGTTCAAGCGTTGTCTAAAGTGGCGTGTGTGTGTGTGTGTGTGTGTGTGTGTGTGTCACAGGATATTCACAGATGCATGCCAGTACTGCACTGCGTTCTCTTTTGTGTCTTATTGCACTTGAATGGTTTAAAAGCATTTGCATGATTAAGAGCGTGATCATATAATCTAACACTAGCCAAAGGATGACAGAAAAGGATGCTGCATTAATAGCATCAAATATTTTTAACATGCTAAACATCCTTTAACGTGTTCATTTTGACAGCCCTAATAGAAGTCTTTAGGGAGAAAATATTTAGCAAACAATTATTTACTGCACCTGTATTAATCAGAGAGGTTGATGTAAACTCACCTGATCTGTCTTGCATAGTTAAGCTCGATCTCTGACCTTTCCTTTACAAATTTGGTGTATTTTTCCACAAAGTCGATTCCCCACTGTGTGTGCTTTTCCAGGTTATCAAACTGATCCTGAGAGGAAAAGAAACAGAGACAGAAATATGTTAAACTTGGCACTATAACAGTGAAGACTGATGTTTCAACACCCTGAATCAGTTGTTGAAATCAAAAAATGTACCACACCAAAAAAGGTTCACCAAAGAGGCAGAACAACAAATGTTTGATGACAGCAGTCACTGCACGGGGTCACAAGCAAAGGCGTTGTTCTGCTGAGGTCAACAGGAAGAGCCCACCCTTAAGCCACGGTCACACTAGACTTTGAGCATGCAACATTTCTATGGATGCTGCAATGGTCATGGTAAGGCTTCACACTCTACTGCACCTTTTTTATAAACATAAATTCAATAAATAACGAAAAATAAAAAATCCAAAAAGTTAAAATATACCATCTAGCACCACCAATTCTTTTAAATCAGCCAAGGCCGTGGCTTACCATTCTTCTGTTGGGCACACGTCTACAAATTCGCAGGTCAAAGTTCACCAACGTGAACTTTGTAACACACAGAAATGCAAAACCAGACATGGGCTGAATAAATCCCACAATGCACCGCAATAACGTGTGTACAGCTCATTCACAATTTACATTTAACAGCTGTCCAAATTTGCTCAGCCTTCTTCATTCACTCCTTCAAGTGAACTGTATTAGTGCACTAACACTGGGAATAGTTATTGAGGGTTTAGGGGGCAGCCATGGTCTTGTTAATTTGGATAGATACGAGGGTCCGTGGCACGATCATTGGGGAAATCGTAATTTCGTTCATAGTTGTGTGACACTTAATCACTGTTTGCGGATATCATGGAAATGAATGAATGAGAAGTGCCATAAACAGAATCATACCTCGGGCAACTGTGCGCGACTTCTCTTATAAAAAAGGCATTTTTTACAGTGTTGTAGCGACTCGGGCGAATCAAACACACAATCGCCAGTTACATTTAACAAATATGTTTTGAAAGTTGTGCTCACTAGCATACCTTCCCCCAACACAACAGCTACCCTGGAAACCATCTGATAAGATGTTTTACGACCGGAAAGAATGTGGAGAAAGTCTTATACACAAAGAGCTTAAGACACAGAGCTTTTGCCTCAAATTATAGACAAACCATCTATAGATGAACATGCACCCCAGGACATTATATGTAAACACATAATTGTTTTGTAAAATGTTTCTTCTGTATGGTATTTTGCATCTTTTTGGTCTGTGTCTTAACAAAGTACTAGTTCAGATAACCTCATATATGTCATGTCTCCTATCAAATTAATGCTCACTTCACGACTTACACTTCCATGTATATCACTTATTCAGAACATGAAGTGTGTGTTTGTTGCATTAATTATAGTATGAAGACTCAGAGACCCACTGAGTCGAACTTTCAAACAAAGGGCAATAAATTCTGCTGAGGAATTTCCCGCCGGGAAATCCCAACACTCTCATTGGTTAAGTCTAACCCTGGAGGGTGGGACTATTTCCAGACCTTAAAAGACCAGTGAAGACTTCCTCTTCCTCTCTCTCTTCTCTCTCTGGCTGAACCAACACGTCATCGTGGCTGGCCCTTGAGCCAGGCCACCAATGCAGGCCCTCCAAGCAGGCCTCATCTCTTCCAAAAATCTTCTCTTCTACAATCCGATCTTCAAGAACACGAAGCATCGCTAAAGCAAACAGCCGCTTCCCTCCCAACCTCGGAAAGGACCGCCGGACACGCAGAGACACGCAGAGACACGCAGAGACACATACGCACACAAGCGAGAAGCCAAAACGAAACCAAAAAGAATGCAAGTATTCTTATTCTTACTGCTGTAAAGAGGATGTGTTATTCTCCCGTTGGGATAAATTAACTCCGTGAAGGTCGTATTTGGTTGAACTGAAGGAAAGCTGTTTCTTACCCTCCCCCACTCTCTTTGTCTCTCTCTCTCCCTCTCTCTTTGTCTCTCTCTCTCTCTTTTATCTCTCTCTAACTTCAGTCTATTCATTATTCTCTTTTATGTATTCTTTCGTTAATATCTATACTTCTACTCTCTTGATGCATATTTAGTATGTACTTTCTGTGTGAATTGTAGTGTTATTTTTAGTCTGTGTTTATTAAACCTTCAAAAGACATTTAATGAGTTGAATCTGTTATTCTGCCACATACACAAAGTCAATGAAACTTGCGATCTAAACGTTACCTAACTGCTTATGCTACTATGTTAGTAAAGTAAACTGTATGACCATTTGAAATATTGAACTTATCCTGATCAGTAAAGTTAATGTTTCTTATGCGTTCGTAAAGCAGTAATCCCTTTATTGAGAATTGATTTGAAAAGTCTATAACTAATTTGCAGGACAAACTTAGTAGGATAATTTCAAGCAATGCCGTAAAGGGTTACTTGTATTTAATTAAACAATTTTCCCTATCGGAAAATTTTAATACGTAATGAACAACTGGCAAATCATATTCATAAATTCATGAATATTGAATATTAAATCCCTTTTGAGTTAATTATTCCCCGAGACATTAAACTCATTAGTCGTTGTTGTTACAGTGTAAACTCAAGAATAGATCAATCTAAAGTGAATGTTTAAAAGCTTTTGTTCATTGTGATTTCACTTTTTTAACTTTAGTGTGTAATGTTGCCGTTTGAGCATAAAAAACATCTGCAAATTTATGATCCACAAAGTTCAAAGCAAAGGGAGAAAATTTCTTTTTAAAGAAATCACTTTTAATGACTACAACGAACTTCTTCAAGGGTTAGTGTGATCACAATTCACTAACCCAAACATGTACATTATAAGTTAGATTAATCCTTATTAAAGCTACAAAAGTTATTCAGTCAAAATCTGTGATCATCATTAATGACAGCAGCAGTTTTATTAGACTGCTGTCACTTTAAGACCTCTGTAGATTTAATGACAGCGCTGTAGAGATCCCTCACCCTCAAAAAGTGACAGTTTTAACAGTTATATATAATGGTTATATATATATATATATATATATATATATATATATATATATATATATATATATATATATATATATATATATATATATATATATATATATATATATATATAATGGTTATACATAACCATTTTCCCACAAAAGCAGCAGCATAGTGAAGCCATTGACTTCCATAGTTTTTCCTAGTTTTTCATAGTTTTAAATCTGTGATCATCATTAATGACAGCAGCAGGTTTATTAGACTGCTGTCACTTTAAGACCTCTGTAGATTTAATGACAGCGCTGTAGAGATCCCTCACCCTCAAAAAGTGACAGTTTTAACAGTTATATATAATGGTTATATATATATATATATATATATATATATATATATATATATATATATATATATATATATATATAATGGTTATATATAACCATTTTCCCACAAAAGCAGCAGCATAGTGAAGCCATTGACTTCCATAGTTTTTCCTACTATGGAAGTCAATGGGTGCCATCAACTGTCTGGTTAATAAATAAGAGTTAAAATTAGGGTTATAATTGTTGTACACATAAATTGGAAATGCATAATCAGTGTAAATACAACCAAATTTAGGTTTTTCTAACTTGGATTATCTACTGCATCATGTTTGGTATGTTTCTGATGGGTTACTAACACAAAAAGAGATTTAGATTGAACAGTCCAAGTTTTAATAAACAACTGAAATAATACAGGTGCTATTATGTGTCCAGGATATGTAGATACTAAAATAAAATAAAATAATAATTCTTATCTAACCATTTAAACCACACTCAAAGGCAGTGGCACATTACATTTTGTAGTGTTTAAGTTAATGGGCCTGAAAGTTTTATTAATATCCTTATATCTTGTGGTCATCTATAAATGATGAAGGTATGATGATGAGTTGTGTGTGTGTGTCAGGTTTTTTTTTTTTTCTTTGCAGATGATTTCCGGTTAAACCTCTTTGCAACACACACCGCAGAACTTTGTTTTATATTCAGACGCAATTTATTTTTACACATCAACTAACACTTATTAATATAACATTTGAGACATAACAGGCTCGGTTTAAGAGCCTGCTGATCGCTGCTGGGTAAAATATGACAGAAAATATTTAGACTTTATGCTACTATAGCTTCACAAAAACTACAGTAACTGATCAAATGTTAGAAATCATATATACTAAAGTAACAATGTATGAAGTATATGTATTTGGATAGTGTGCAAAAACCACACAAAAAATAAATTAAATAAAAAATCACCACACAACAGGAAGTTCTTGCTAGTGTCCCTACTATTTAAGAATCATTTTCAAATCACTAGGGAAAGTAAAGGTCCCAGTTAGAATTCAAACTTATTTTACAGCCAGATGTCATAGAAGAACATATTTAAGAACAAAGAATTTATAATACTTTATAAAATCCATGTAATAAAAACCCAGAAACCAAAACACTGATTTGAAGAACCTATAAGGAAATAAAGACACTCAAAGCAAACTCAAGAAAGCATCTTAAGAATCCTACACAGACAAAATGTGTCTTGATAAGCAAACATTGCTTTGCCGAACCTAATAACCATTTTTAAAGCCTGTTCACTGCACAGCACACCATCCGAACTTTAGACAGAAACTACACTAAATAAAACACCAAAGTGGTACTGTAGTAGCGCTTCAATCACCTTCGTTTGACTCCAGCATCCCCCCATTTTCTCTTCAACCATTTCGAAGTCTAAGGAATTCAGCCAGATTTCCACTCACACACTCCCTCCGTCCGTACGAACGTAAGATTCACAAGAACATTGCGCTTTCTCCTTGTGAAAGAACACACTACTGTTTGATTCCTGTTCGTGGAAACCGTCCGAATGCATTCAGCCTGCAGACAGGATGAGAGCTCAAACCTTTGTCAGTGTGTGTGTGTGTGTGTGCACAGGATGTACATGTGGGTGATAACCTGGGTTTCTGTACTCCACATTAGAACATTTTTGTTGATTATTTAAAGGTACAGTTCACCAAAAATGAACTTCAGTTATTCACTAATGTTGCTCCAAGCTCATATTCATTTCTTTCATCTGTGTGTACAACTTTCTCAGAAATCTTTAGGCAGCTCTTTTCAAATTACAGCAGAAAATGTATGTATTATAAATGTTAAAGTAGTCCATATGACTTGAGTAATATATTCTATGCTTTAGAAGAAAAATGTGGAACAAACCAATGTTTTTTTATTTCTCTTGTTTGTTTGTTTTTCTCCAGTTTTAAGGCAATTTATTTTAAATATTTTGTTCACTTTTAATGATAAAGCTGCATGATTGATCGTTAAAATATCGCAATGTTGATTCAAACGGTGACGCAATCTCATTCCTAAATGACAAAGATTCTGATGTGTCTATTAAAACTTGTCACAGTCTTTTCAAGCACAGAGTATCGTTATTTCTGTGTTACAAATATTAAAATTATCACAGAAGTACTGGGATAAAAGTGTATAGC
Source organism: Pseudorasbora parva (assembly GCF_024679245.1). Taxonomy (NCBI): domain Eukaryota; kingdom Metazoa; phylum Chordata; class Actinopteri; order Cypriniformes; family Gobionidae; genus Pseudorasbora; species Pseudorasbora parva. The sequence continues at coordinate 8,439,705 of NC_090189.1, read as the reverse complement.
TTGGATATAAACACTGATGTCAACGTAAGCAATAAAAGTAGAACAAATCCTTTTTAAAGTAAATTGGCGCTTTAAATAACAATTGTATCAATAACATCGTTACACCAGACCAGTATCATGAAAAAAAATCTAAAAATCATATTTGTCAATTTATCCAGAATCGTGCAGCTCTACTATAAATGATCAGAACTGTCTGACATTTCTTTAAAAATGTCTACTTTTATGTATAAAATGGAAAAAGAAAATTGCGAAATTGGCCAAAAAATAAATAATAATTTGCACTGGAGAAACGTTTTCATATTTCCTAATACCTATTACCAGAAGAATACACTTTTTGGTGTGTTCGCACCAAGCGTGCCGAACACATCCTGAAAAGTGAAGCCAAAGCATCTCTATCGCCCCCAGGTGGCTGGTCGCAGTATAGCTCATAAACCACGCCCCCTCCATGTATTCTAATGTTATGCGAGACAAACTAAACAATCAAATTACACTTCAAATTAGTGATGTGTCGTTCATGAACGATTCGTTCCTTTTGAACGAATCTTTAATATGACTCAAGAACGATGGGTTTTCTCCGAGAGCGATTCGTTTGTGTTGTCATTTTGTGTTGATGCGCAACATCCCATATGTTCTGTACAGGAAACAGAACTGACTAGTTCATCTTTCGAGTTAAGGTTTGAGTCATTCGTTCATCAAGACCCAGCCCCATAGACAAGGTTATGCAGTCTGTACTCGAAACAGAAATGATTCGTTCTTTTGATTCTTCTGTCCTAGTCTCGTTCTTTTGTCACGCGATAGCCGCGTTGGACACAGAAATAGTTCATTCACAACCTTCCTCACAAACAAACCTTTTTTTTTTTTTTTTTTGCTGGTAGGCCTATAATAATTTTCCCTATGAATCCTGGACACACTGGGTTGGTCAGAATGGATAGGCATAATAACAGTTTATTGCCCAATGCCCATCTTCTGATGATTTTATAATAATAATAACTATATTACAACATGCAGTCAATAATACGACTGTTGTGACTTGTGAGACACTGAAGCGGCGCGGCCATCTGACAAAAGAACGAGAGTCAGACCCAAAGAACGACTTGAACAAGAAGACTCGAGAGATGAACGAATCTCTTTTGTTTCCGGTGACTGCATAGCCTTGCCTATATGGGGCTGGGACTTGATGAACGAATGACTCGAAGACTCGACAGAACTAATCTTTTCTGTTTCCGGACGCAAGTATAACCTTATATATAAGGTTGTCACAACCCAGATCAGACATGATGACAAACGGCTCGAACCAGAAGTCACTAGTGGTGTAGCCTAGCTGCTAATCTTTCTAGGGAACAAGTGATTAAATGTGAAGTGACTAAAGAAGAAACTATTTGGATTGGGATGTGAGGCAAGTGCAATTAATTAATCATTTTTATTCTCAAAGTTTGGCCATGACTGTATTAGCTTGCAGTTTATTTTTTATTCCAAAAGTACTAAATGTGTTGAAAAAGGTAACATGTAACATTTTAATTAGATTCTGCTTAAATCAACGAAATGAACGAAATTACTTGAAAAAAGATTTGTTCATTTTGCTGAACGAGATTCAAAGATCCGAGTCAGTAAAATGATCCGAATTTCCCATGACTACTTCAAATACATTGTTTCCAAAGATGGTTTCTGCCATTTTAGGTCATTTTTAATCACGCTGATGTAAGTTCAAGGTTTTTTTTTTTTTAAATAAGTTTGTTTTAGTTAGTTATAACTTATTTGATGATCAAAATTGTGGTGTGACGTCATGATTGACAGCTTCTCTAAGTGAAGTTGTCATTGATGCACGTACTGACATTTTTCAGTAGAATTGTGAGCTATAAAAACCAAACTCTAGTTAGGCCAATCCCATCGTGTATAGAGTCGGTGGGTGGGCTTAACATTATGGCGGCCGAGTTGCAGAGGTTCCACGTGCTTCTTGTAAACAAATAAGCTGGTGAACAGCGGTCTTTCGAGACGACTTCGGCTGCGAATCTGGAAGACTTGGAGTTAAGCTTTTTTTTTAGAAAATAACTGAACTTGTTCTTAAGAAGGGAAGATGTGTTCTGAGTTTTGCCAACTGGATATGACGAAAGTTTAATCTGTCAACTAGCTCCACTTCACGTTGCTCTGGTTGGTTGTAGCGCTATCCAATTGAGTGCAGAGGGAGTTTAAAAGACAAGCGTTTATCCCGCCCCTGAGTTTCCAGACCAAACATCTTGATGTGGATCAGGCTTGTCAGGCTATGAAGCTTTAGCTTTAATTTCTGCATTTCCATAACTTTTTATTTCACATCGACATAATGAGCTGTTCTGCAGTAAACTGTACCTACAGATACGGTGGGAGTGTGGTCAGGTTCTTGGTAGGGGTGTGCACGAATATTCGAATAGTCGAATATTCGATCTGTAATTAACATTCGAAAACTAAAAATACTATTCGAATTTTATTTTGTTAATTGGCTGGCAGTAAATGCAGTTGTAGCAGATATCAAGTGGTACCCTCAGGACAGCCAAACATGGATGAGATGAAGGATGTACATTTATTTCCTTTAAAAAAAAAGTAGGTTGGAGCAAAATTAGAAAACACACACACACACTGGAAGGCCTACTGTCTCACTCCGCACTTCCCCGTCTGCATTCACAGTCAGACTGAGCGCGAACGCTTAAAGGGGAAGCGATAACGCATCCTAAGGTGCGCCACTAATTAAAGCCCCACCTACAACAATTGGTAGGAACTCCCGACTGGAACCATTGAAAATTAAACATAAATAACAATGAAAGGATAACATTAAGTTTTGATGAAGTTAACACATTTACAAAAATATTTCTTTCAACACAAGTAAGGTCAAATAAAATAATAAAAGTAGGATGACAAAATAAAAAGTCACAAGCAACTGGCTACACAGCGAATCCATGAGAAATCCCTCTAAATCTCGCAGTTATATCTCAATCCACTGGGTGGCGTTGTGGAGCAGGTTAATAAGTTAAGTGCATTTGATCACAATGTCGTCGTCTGCCTCGCAATGTTTGGAATTACTTCGATGAAAATTGAAAATGCTGTTACAAAATGGAGTTACTTTTGATGAAATCAATTACTGAAACTGAGTTATAATGATATCACCACCACAAACGAGAATCACATGAAATCCAAACACCAGTGGAATGAGCGATCACTGCTCAGGAGTGCAGGTAAGCTCATCTGTAGCTACCCCGAGTGAGAGTGAGATAACTTATGATAGCAAAATGATCTCGAGACAAATGCTTCCTTTAAAGTTCTTTGAGGGTTTATGAACAGAAAACACAAAGTTCTTCACTCAAACTTCACTTAACCGTTATCTTTGTCTCCGCAACGCCTGTCAGTGGCGCATTTTCTCACCCGAGAATAATATCATAATCCAATAATATTATAGTTTCTCTCTACATGAAAATGTGAAACAATACAAAGTAAACACATCAGCCATATCAAACACACACACACACACACACACACACACACACACACACACACACACACACAGGTCGGTAGGCTATAGCCTATTGACGTGTGTGTGTGTGTGTGTGTGTGTGTGTGTGTGTGTGTGTGTGTGTGTGTGTGTGTGTACGTCACGCTAACTGACGCGCTCTGCGCTCGTGCTCCTTGAGCTTATAATGCTTTTTGTTCTTTAGGCATTTTTTTACACACTGTTTAATGTTTTAAAAACCTTAAGATATAACGTAAGCGTGTTGTGTACATTGCCTAATCATAAGCTTGTTCAGAAATGGTGATGACATGTTTAGAGAAAAAAAGAAAGAAACATCTCTCTCATTTTCTCAAAATACCTAATTTAAATAAACGAATATTCGAATATTCGATTTTTATGAGCCCAAATATTCGAATACAATATTTTGGGAAAATGCCCATCCCTAGTTCTTGGGAACTGGAACTTCACAGGAACAGGGAACAATTTTAGTTGTATCAACACATTTTGGGGAGGACTAAATTAGCTCCTGCTTCTGTGTAGGGTCTAACCCAGCACAAGAGGAACTACCAGTGATGTAAGTGTATGTTGATTGGCCAAACACTCCCTATACGGAACCCCGGTATGCACCACTTTTTAAAAGCTTTGTAAACACAGAGTTTATATACAGTACTTACTCCACAAACATGGAAAACAGCGATAGATGGAAGTCCAGGCACTTCCCAAGTAATCACGCCATCCTCCAGTTGATGACATTAGAGGTCATGACATTCACATACATGTTTCTAGGTTACAGCTAAAGAAACATTAATTTGTAATATTTTTATGTTTTAGTTATTTTCTGTAGAATTTCTTCTGTTAGAACTTATCATTTTAATATATTCATATTTACATATGCAATTTAGCACATTTTCATGGTTCAGTACTGTTTTTTATTTCTTGTAATAAAGTTCAGCACTGTTTTACTTAGCGTTATGTTTTATCCAGCATCTATTTTAAAAATGATCGGTCGATGAATCAGTTATCGGCAAGCGTGGTCCAACCTAGTTATCGGTATCGGTAAAATCCATTATCGTTCGACCTCTAGTTGAACGCTGTGCTTAAATGACATTACGTCACCTCCTACTGACGGTGCGAATGCAACTGGGAAAACGGCCTGGGGGGGAACATTTAGTTCTCTGGGGACCTTGCTGGTTGCTAGTTCCTATAACGGACTTTCCATAACTACCTGGTGTGAAAGCCTCTAATGACTGAATTTTATTTTCTAGTGAGCTATTCCATTAAGGCTATTAAACCTAGAAATGGAAGAACACAGCTACGAAATGCACACAGTGCCAAGGTCCCCTCTCAGCATCTGGGTAATTCAAATGACCTAATACGATTAGCCAGCCTCATTTAAACACAGATCACCTCCTCTTACACAACCCAGTCTTTAGTGCACACTGCAGAGACAAGAAACATTACAGCAGCTGAAAAGTGAAAATCTGCTGTGTGATCGTATATAGTCTTGTGGTTTTGATCAGTGAGACGGCTTATTGAGCTGTAAACGGATGCTTGTGTCTAACATTTTCAGCAATGCAAAGTAAGACATCTATGAGGTGCTCCAAGTGAAAGTCTAAAGATCTGGGGCAATATGAAACTTCCTGTCTTGATTGTTAACTTACGATTTTGACTAAGTGAAATTAGGATGTTTCTGTAATACTGACCCTGCAGTTAAACTAGTCCATACACAAACTATTTCTTTGAAGATGCACCCAGAAGTAAAGACGCTTCATGTAGCTGTTCATGTAGGCAGGTTTTGCCATTCTTGAGGGGACAAACTTTTGGAAAAAAAAAACATCAAAACTTGACATCAACTTAGGGACGTCCCCACATGGAAACATTCTTTATAGAGGGTCTAAATAATGTGTTGTTTTACATCTAAAAATAGTAAGAATGTATTGTCGTCTCAGTTGATTTAACATTAAAGTGAAGGTTAGGGATCTGTATCGTCCAGTTTACAAGTGCAGTCATTTATTTACCAGACACTTAAAGTGACTTACAAATGAAGAAGACTATAACAACAATGATTTATCCATCAAAACGTGCAATAAAAAGGTAAAATTACACATCAAAGTGAAAACAATTAATGAAACATCTGATTTTTAAGGTTTAGCTGATATTACAAGACACCACCATTAAACCACAAAGTAATTTCACTGACAAATCCTATAAATACAACCACAAACTATGCAAAAATAGCAAACACTTCAAAATAAGGTTTCATTTGTTAAGATTAGTTAACAATGAAAAATATTTCTAAAGCATTTCTTACAACTAATGTTAATTTCAACATTTACTGATGGATATGAACTAACAATGAACAGTCGTATTTCTAACTAAATACTGTAACAAATGTATAGCTCATTGTTAGTTAATGCATTAACTAATGTTAACTAATCGGACCTTATTGTATATAAAAAAACAGTTTCCTTTTAAAACACAACATCATTTGATCTTTGGTATAGAAATACAACACAAAAGCATTAGATAATTCATTTACCCTCTGAGTCGACAACATTTTAGTCCACATTGTTCTCAGTGATGGAGTGGCACCCATCTCCACTGCGCTCAATCCAGTTTCCACCAACTCCAAAAGTCAGAACGGAGTCAGAACCGCCTATTTGGTTCAAACCAGCGTAGGTCAATCCACCTGCACAATTCTCCAGTTGAAACCAGTCTGTCTGCCTGTTCCAGTATGATAATGGTGGATTATAATCCAGATTCTGTCTTTATCCACAGATTAAACCCCCCAAACCAGCATAAAGCAGATATACTGCACATCTGGAGCTGATCTAATGTGCGTCTGGGCGGCAGATTTTCAGTAGTTCTACTACTTAATTTAAGTCCAGACATTAGCAACGACAAAAGAGAACGAGATAGATGCAACACAGCCTAGTAAGAATACGTTATACATTTCCTGGTGGGAAATTTACATTCATATTTACATCCTGGCATTTAGCAGAACTTTCTATTTAAAGCGATACAAATGAGGAATAGCTTAACAACAGCCGTTTCACAGCGTTTGGTGTAGTGCATGAATTTAAGTTCTACATTTTTAAAGCATTAAAGCATTTTCTAAACACTCCAGCTTGGTTGTGCAAATGTTAAAATCCCAGTTTTCTTAATGTATCAATGTAATTATCTTAATGTTACATAAACATAATGTTCCTAAAACTGCAAAAATTAGGATCAAACATTTTAGCATTCTAGGAACACTGATTTGTAATGGTTTGATTGCAAATTGTGTTGCTTAAATGTATAAAAATAGTTTAATAAAAAACTACATTTACAAAGACGTTCTTCCAATGTAGTAAAAACTGTAAAAATATATAAAACACTAATATATAGTAATAATATATTGGCATATTATTTTATAGATAAAGATGTATTTTAAACACATTCGCAATGCTCTGTGCTACATTTTATGTGCTAATCTTTGTAAACATACAGTTTTTTATTTATTTATTATTATTATGTTTTTACCTGGCAAGTGTTCCATGTTTATACAAGTAGCCTATATGTTCTTTTAATGTGGCACTTAAAATATTGAGGCTCATTAAAATAATTTCTGTGTAAACTATAGACTGCGCCATTGAAACCTGGTCTAAAGTCAATGGCGCAGTGTTTTTTTGTTATTTAAAGGGCACGTTAGTAACATGCGCCTATGCGGGTCCACAATGCGCGTACACTCTGCATATTACACACACACAGTGATGGGCAGCAGCACACAAACATTTTTAAATATTAAAAATAAAATGATTTCTCTCTGGAGAAGTGATCAGTCTTTCCGCTTGCAAATTCCGATATGTAAACACTAAATAGCAAATCTGCCATGGTGCAAGCGCAACTGGCTTTCAAAGGGAATGGGAGATGACACTCTGATTGGTTTATTGCACGTTACACCCAAAACACACCAATTACTCATTAAGAGACTAGGGGCAACCCTTTTGGACCATTTTTCCCATCATTAAACTTGCAAAAGTGGATTTGGATACGCCCAAGTGCACCTGCGTCATGCGCTTCAGGCCATATGCTTCGACCGTTAAAATAGGGCCCTGTATATGAGTGACAATAATACTTTCATTTGACAATTTTCCAGCAATCCATGTTTTCACTGTTATACGGTAGGGGGTGCTATTATGCATCTTCTGAAAGAGTACAGAATCTCTTCCTTCAAAAACAAGCAGAAACAAGTGATAAAAGCATTGCTTACTCTCATATAAAATAACACGATCATCAAACATTAAACAACACATAAATCCAAACTGCCTAACGTTACCGAATGAAATATCAGTGGCTTGAAAAGCTATAGGACTGTGAAGCTTTGGAGGTGTTGATGGACACGATCTACTCCATCTGTTTTGATCATCGTTCTGAATCCGATCCGGACATAGTCTTTAAGAAAAAGGACATTTTTTTCAAGCTTTTCTCATTTGGTAGCTTAAATTAATCTAATTGACATTCAAACAATGTTGCACAAAGACATTTTTTGCCAAGCACTCTGAGTGAGAACAATAATCTAAATACTATTAGCATCATATATAATGTTAGTTCCTAACATAGTGTTTGCATTGTGAAGTTCTCCATGAGTTGGAGAAACATACACCCACACAGAGGTGATGGAGTCATTATGTGCGTTATACATCCGTTATAATGTGGATTAATGAGGGTCACGAAGGGTCGCCAGCTGACCCTGAACAGATTGCGGAGCACCTGCATCCGCTGTTAACGAGTCTACTGGATGGAAACGAGGCATCAGGGAGAGGTTCAGCACACACACACGCTCGGCTGTAGGCGTCTGAGCTGCACGCGTGTAAAAATCAAAGCCGTGCCAGGTGGTGACTGAGCAACTGGAGGGAAACATGGAGAGAATGACTCAGAGAGAGAGAGAGAGAGAGCGAAAGAGGGGTAAAGAAAGGAATTTAAAAGATGTCTGATATTCAAACCCCCCCCCCTCCCCCCCCCCCCCACACACACACACACACACACTTTCAAGCATGAACATACCTGAAAGGTTGACGTGAAGTGAGTAAATAACGACGGAATTTTCAGCTGCACTATTAAACACACACAATCAATGTGATGATGTCATCACGGATTCTGAATCAAGAAATGAGGTCATACTCTATATATGGAAGAAGCAACCGTTTTTCATAACTATTATTCTCGTGTGCTTGGTAGGATGCTGTAATTAAGCTTGAAATAAAGCGCACAACTGCACAAAAACACGAGCATGAGAATAGCCGTATGGCGTGCATTTCATCATCCAGAAACACATGCACACACGCCTCCTCTCTCACTATAAATAGGCATTGTGTGCTCTGATGGGACACAGAGACATCCTAGAGTTCACTCGTCTCTCATGAACTCATTAAATCTAAAGAGCAGAGCAGTCGTCAGACACTGAGATCCTGTCCTGTCTGTAAATACAGCCGTCTCTGACAACCATCACTAGTACTAGTGCTCATACTGTTACCACAGTAACTAAGATATTTTGGTAGAAACTGTACATTTTTGCATGGGTTATCCCCTTTAACATTTCTGAAATAAGTAAATGTGTTTTTAATTTACCCTGCTGCTATGAACTCTGCAAACTCTCAACATGATTCACTCACGATCCTTGTGAAATCTGGCCTTAATTTAGCCGGAGAGGACATGCTCCATCAGGCTTGTGCTTTGTTACTGTGGGACAGTCCAATTAAACACCATGCTAATGAAGAACACTCATTTATACACATCACAGAGCTAAATATAATATCACAGACTTTCTGAACATTACATGTCATTTTAGAATGCAAAATCTGCACACATCTGCAGCTGAATATGATCCTGAAACACTGACCTCAGATCAGTCTTCTGCTTACTCTCAGGTGGAACATGGTTAATGAGAACAGGGTGATCTGACCCCGGTTCAGTATTGCTTGCAAAAAGGATAACGTATACACAAGCCCATGAAGTTTATTATACTTGCATAATGTTTTTCTTGCTCTTTTAAGAATAAAAGGTTGTAGTGAACACAACATCCTAGTGTACCTATGCTATAATTTGACTGAGGTGTAAATAGAAAATAAGCAGATTATTGCTGGTTGTAAATGGTTTAATCAGGCATGATCTATTAATAAACTGGACACACACGTTTACATTACATACACAAAGAGATGCTACTGACACAGATATAAGGCAGCACTAATAAGCCAAAAAACCTTTGTATATGTGTGTGTGTGTGTTTGTGTGTGTGTGTGTGGGGGGGGGGGGGGGTAATGTAATCCCTACATTATGGAGACAAAATGTCCTCACAAAGATGGCAATATCTGAAATCCTTGTCCTTGTGGAGACATTTTTTGGTCCCCACGAGGAAAACATCTTATAAATCACACAGAAGGAGTTTTATTGAGAAAGTAAAAATGCAGAATGTTTCCTGTGATGGGTAGGTTTAGGGGCAGGGGCAGTGTAGGGGGATGTGTGTGTGTGTGTGTGTGTGTGTGTGTGTGTGTGTGTGTGTGTGTGTGTGTGTGTGTGTGTGTGTGTGTGTGTGTGTGTGTGTGTGTGTGTGTGTGTGTGTGTAGGGATTGAGGCTGTGTGTGCCTCAATGTATTTGGTTAACACAGGACAGACACCCAAATTAGATGGACGCTTAGAGCCATTAAAAATAAAAAACAGCAACTGAATCCCTTTAGGAATCCCTGCTAATTAGATGGTCACTTCTAGGAAGTTAAGATAACAACAAAACATATATGGAAGGGTACGTCACTTCTAGGAAGCTAACAGATAAACTAAATAAAAAACATGTTAAAAAATAAATAAATAAAATAGTGAATGATACATATTACAGTGATATATGATACATATTATAGTCACTTCTAGGAAATTAAAAAAATAAAATAAAAAATAAAATAGCGAAGGTAACGTATCATTTTCTCTTCTAGGAAGTAAAATTAAAAATAAAATAATAAGAGTGAAGGATTCATATGATGGTCACGTCCAGGAAGAAGAAAACATTAAATAATAAAAATTGAATAAAATAAAATAATGAAGGGTAGGGTACATATAATGATTCCCTTCTGGGAAGTAAAAATAAATAAATACAAATAATTATATAGTACATATGATGGCCACTTTAAAATATGGTCAAATTGAATAAAATAAATACAATAGTGAAGGATATATATTATGGTCATTTCTAGGAAGTAAAAAAAAAATAACAGTGGATGGTACATTTAATTGTCCCTTCTAGGAAGTAAAAAAAAAAAAAAAAAAGATAATTATATAGTGAATTGTTCATAAGATGGTCACTTCTAGGAAGTTAATAAAATAAATTGACTTTACCAATAGTCTGCTCATTAGGAAACAGGAAATGTCTGTGCCTGCCTCTGGGAGCAGTAGAGAGTAACCCGTCTCATCACTGAACTGTCAATCTACCAAAATAGTCCAAGTCTCTGATGTGAGCTTGTGATTTACCAAGAAACCAAAAGTTACCAAAACTCCAAACACACACACACACACACACACACACACACACACACACACACACACACAAATCAAGGGCTGTTTTGTACATCAATTCCCCCAAAATTCCCCCTAAAACACTCATTTACAAAGCCTGATTCACACAGGTACACAAATTACTGTTACGCCTTCAAGGGAACAAAAAGTGAACAGCGTGCGTGCTCACGTTATGAGTAAAGGCTCTTTCACCATCATCCAACAAAACCAACATGATTAACAATGACAAAACTTTCATTTGTGCATGCAACCCTTAACACTCTATCAATCAACTCTATGCAACTTTATAACATCACTATCTCTCCTGAATTTTAGTCAGAATGAAATATTATCTTGCTAAATTAGCACTAAGTAATTTGTTCTATTTCAGTTTTCTGCTTCTGAGGAACGCTAAAATAACACTCGGCTGAATCCTGCTGACCTAAAAACAGCTGACACAGGAAGTGGCTTTGAGATGGTGCAGATGTACAGCGCCGTATGACAGTAGTGATGGATAAGCTCTTTTACACATGGGGTCAGTGTGGTGATGATCTTATTATTGCCTTTTGCTCAACAGACGTGAATGATACCCCGAATGCCGTGGCCTGTTGAGAAGTTAGTCTAGTTAGTCTTGACACTTTCATGCACACATTAGCTATGTTTACCTGCAACCAAATAATCCATTTGACTGCTCAATTGGATTGAAAAGCCTTCAGGTAAACATGACTGAGCTTGATCCAAATTAAGATACAATCAGATTGAAAGGCAGGGTCAACGGGAGTCCGAACTAGGGATGTCTTGCATAAATTCCCACAATCGATCGTTGTTTAAAGGCCAATTAATCAGATTAATTGTTAGCCTCTTAAATCCGAAGCAGGGGCACTACTAAGTTATCATGTTACCTAACAGCCACTTTCTTAGGGTGCTTTCACATCTCTAGTTCGGTTCATTTGGTCCGAACCAAGGGCAAACAATTATACATTGTTGCATTTTTCAGCTTTTTTGGTTCCTTTTCACACCACACTGATTGCTTTGGTCCGAACCAGTTGAAACGAAATAAAACGCAAGCACGTGACAACATCCACATCACTCATTGGCCATGGCGTATTTCCTAAACTGCTTTTCGATTGGTCAGAATTTACATGTGGGAAAATTCCAACCAGGGCCGGCGCTAGCCATTTGGGTGCCCTAAGCACAAATGCTTTGCGGTGCCCCCTCCCCTCCCCAACCAACCACCCACCAAAGAAATAACTACCATTTAGAATTTCTTATTTAGGTTCTCTTTACTTCCAAAATAACTGCTGCAAATGAATAATTGGAACTGAACAATGTAAACACAGAAAGTTAAAAGTGCAAAAAATATTTAGTGCAAATAGTATGAATTTTATGAAGTATGAATTTTAAAGTGCACATTTTAAACTGCTAATCACCATGCATAACTGCACAGTAGAAATTACTCAACAGAGGGACTACATCTCTATAAAGAGACCATTCTGCTATTCTATAGAACTATATTAAACACTACCATCAGTTTTCAGAGGCCCTACAGAGGCACACGTCTACATTTCTGCAAAATCAGCTTCAGGTCATCATATGACCGTTTCTGAGCCACGTCCCCATTGATAACCACAAGACAAAATATTCAGGGATTCTACTGAAAACCAGAGGGAGACTGGCACAGAGATTCACCTTTTTCTCGACTAATTTGGTCTAGGCCTATGTTTTGAAGTACTTAAATTGTCTGGTTGAAATTGGTTGCAATCACTATGGCACATCCAGTTAGAATGCAATAAGGACTCTTATGTTTCTTCTGTAACATTTATTCTCCACCATAAGTCGGGGCAAGTTTGTGGTTCTGAAAATATACATACAAATTGGTAAATAACAATATACAAAAGGATACCAATAGCAGTACACATGAATAATGTGTAATTATGATAAATGGACAAATAACAGTACAAAGTACTAAACTGTTACACATGCAATGAAATCCGAATTTACTAGCCTATATATTGTCATGTAGGCTAGGCTTATTTATCATCATGTAAGAATCCTGTTCTGAGCGGGGCTCGAACTCGCGGCCGTAACGTCATTAGCGCCATTCCGGCTGCCTTTATGTAAACAACATAACGGTGCATTTACGGCATACACATTTAGCTCGCGAATGTACAACAAAGCATATAGCACTCATGGTAAATATATGTAAACATGTCTTGTAATTCATTATAGTACAGAGGAATACTCGTTCTCCATCAGAATTGTCTATGCACGATTGCGATAAGGATCTATGCTACTAATACTTTCAGTTCGCGGTAAACTATTTTTCACTCAACAGGAACAACACATAAATATATATGAGAAATAACCATAAACATCGGAACTTTAGTTTACTTTACTTACTTTTAACTACACGCACAAACTCGATAATAATCTCTGTGGAGAAACTCGTAGCTCCGCACTCGAAGCTTCCTGATGAAGCACTTACTCATTTCCTCTTTGAGAGGAGTGGTCTACAGGTGGCGCCAAAATTCTATTTGTAATTTAAGCTGCCAGTCAGAAACTCCAATAATCGTACTTACATGTACACATGACAGTCCTTCATAACAGCCTATATTACTTTTGTATTGCTTTTGTATATTAACATGCTTTTAGAAATATTTTATTTGTTATTTATACTAGTAGCCTATTGTGATGATTTTTTCACGACTCAGATTTTTTGGTGCCCCCCAAGTACTTGGTGCCCTACGCGCAGTGCGTGATGTGCGTGTGCGGAGCGCCGGCCCTGATGCCAACAGAAGAGGCAAAGCCAGCAAACTATAATAACACTATGAAGAGACGACTGCGGGCTGGTTTTGTCCCTGGCCATAATCTACTACATTGTGTGTATTTACCACAGTATGCAAATATATTTCTATAATGAAGCGCGGATGCGACGTGAAAACAATGTTCTAATGCCCTGGAGACGGCGACCGCGCATCGCTCGTCACTTCAAGAGGAGGCGTGCATCAATTATTAACTCTTGACATGCTCATCTTCCGACAATATTGCCAACGATCTATCAGGTAATAATATCATGCACACAATGTCAGCACAGCTAACTACGGCAGCTGGTTCAGTCCAAAAATGATCAGTACTTTTGCAGTTGGTTGTGTTCGAGGTCGGATCACGTTCTCACCACAAACGAACCGCTCCAGAGTTCGTTTGAAATCGTACCGAGACCAGCTCTTCAAGGAGGTCTCGGTACGCTTGTTTGGTCCGCTTTTGGTGCGCACCCGAGTGCGATTGCTGCTTTCAGACCTGACCAAACGAACCGCACCAAAGAGGGAAACGAACTCTAGTACGATTCAACCGAACTAAATGAGGCAGGTGTGAAAGCACCCTTAACCTAACCAGCACAAAATAAATGTTTCAAAGCTTAGAAAAGCTTGGCTTTACAGTGAATATAGAGAATATGTTTAGGATTCATAAACAGAACAATCAGAATCTGAAATTAGATTCGGATTGATTAAAGGGGTGGTTGCATGCGATTTCACTTTTTTAACTTTAGTTAGTGTGTTCCTGCTTGAGCATAAACAGTATCTGCAAAGTTACAGCGCTGAAAGTTCAATGCAAACGGAGATATTGTCTTTTAAAGTTATGGCAGTTTATTGCCTACAAAAAAGGCTGGTTTGGACTACAACAAGCTTCTTCATGGGTTGGTGACATCATAAACCCTTGCTAGTCTCCGCAGATGTGACTTCCGCCGGTAATGGTAAGGGGCGTGGCGTTTCCATGACAACCTGTACTTGGCACTTAAAAATACATGAAACTACATTTGGCCATCTAATCAATCTAAGACCACTGCGTTTTTCAGAGGAATGGGCTTCATAGAAGCAGTAAGCAAAAGAGCTGTTCAAAGGACAGAGGAGACAGCGGTGTGGAATAAAGGTCAAATATAAGACAAATATGGCGTTTAAAAAGAATTAAGACATGTTATACTGCGCCCCATAAACACAACCAACACTCTAAAAAATGCTGGGTTAAAAACAACCCAAGCTGAGTTGAAAATGGACAAACCCCGAAATCGGGTTGTTTGAACTAAGTGAATGGACCCATCCAAACAACCCAATTTCTGGGTTTGTCCATTTTCAGGCCAATTTGGGTTGTTTTTAACCCAGCATTTTTTAGAGTGAAGCCTAAAACAAACAAACACGGAACCACCCCTTTAAACATATCTATTGTGCATTATGTGCACTTAGTGTGTGTGGGGTTTTTAATCATCATGAGATGTTTTGAGGTTATGCTCATTGTGGAAAACAGAATCATCTCTCTTTGTTCAATAGCCTCTGTTCATTGTGGCTGGTGCTCGTAGGCGGTTTGCATTCAGGGAGAAATATTTGTGTGAGATGTCGAAGAGTTTGTGTGTGTGTGTGTGTGTGTGTGTGTGTGTGTGTGTGTGTGTGTGTGTGTGAATGCCAATCCGTTGGTCTTTCACACAGGGTCTTTGTGCTGCAGAAAAAGGCAGAACAGAGCTACTGTAACCTCTTAGTCATGATACACAAACGGGTCACACACACACACTTGGATGGTCCTATCACCAACATTTGTCTTTGTGAAATGAAAAACTGAACCGAAACGTCTTCACTACGCACAGTAGTGCATCATAACAAGTTCACTCCTCTGATTTAAAACGCCCAGGAGAACATGACGACCGCTGCATAAACACTGCTAGCCTCATAAATCTCTACTGCTAACACTAAAATCTCTTTCAGCGTCTGAGAGAAGGTCTCGGATGATCATAAACATACACAAACGCTCAACACAACGAAAAACTGTGGGCTTTTAGACTTCTGAAGTTACCGCTTTGTGTATGTGGGTACATTAGTGCATTGCAGTGTGGTTGCCAAGTAGTTCTATAAGGTTGCTAGGGCATTCTGAGTGGTTGAAACTGTGTTACTTTGCATTTGCTTTGGGGATCGGAGTGGTTGTTAGGGTGTTGCTATGCAGTTACTTGCATAGCTGAGGGATTTTTAGTGCATTACTTGTTTGTGTGTTACTATGTGGTTGCTGGGGTGATCTGAGTGGTTGTTAGTGCATTACTATGTGGTTGCTGGGGGGATCTGAGTGATTTATATTGTGTTGCTTTGCATTTTCTGGGGTGATCTGAATAGTTGTTAGGGCATTGCTATGCGGTTGCCTTTATGGTCTGAGTGGTTGTCAGGGTGTTGCTATGTGGTTGCCTGGGTGATCTGAGTGGTTGTTAGTGCGTTACTATGTGGTTGCTGGGGTGATCTGAGTAGTTGTTAGTGCATTGCTGTGGTTGCTGGGGTGATCTGAGTGGTTGTTATTGTGTTGCTGTATGGTTGCTGGGGTGATCTGAGTGGTTGTTAGTGTGTTGCTATGTGGTTGCTGGGGGATCTGAGTGATTTATATTGGGTTGCTTTGCATTTTCTGGGGTGATCTGAATAGTTGTTAGGGCATTGCTATGCGGTTGCTTGTTTCGTCTAAATGGTTGTTAGAGCATTGCTTTGTGGTTGCCTGTGTGATCTGAGTGGTTGTCAGGGTGTTGCTATGTGGTTGCCTGGGTGATCTGAGTGATTGTCAGGGTGTTGCTATGTGGTTGCCTGGGTGATCTGTGTGTTTGCTAGTGTGTTGCTATGTGGTTGCTGGGGTGATCTGAGTGGTTGTTAGTGTGTTGCTATGTGGTTGCTGGGCTGATTTGAGTAGTTGTTTGTGCATTGCTTTGGT
>NC_090189.1:8402982-8417982 GCF_024679245.1 Pseudorasbora parva | reverse complement strand
CAATAAACCTCCATCCATCCACTCGCTCATCAAATAGACAACATCTGGCAACCCTATTCACCCCATGCACACACACACACACACACACACACGCACGCACATGTCGTGTTTTCATGTTTAATGGGGACTTTCCATAGGCGTAATGGATTTCATACTGTACAAATCCTATCCCCTTACACTGCCCCTGCCCCTAAACCTACCCATCACAGGAAACATTCTGCATTTTTACTTTCTCAAAAAAACTCCTTCTGTGTGATTTATAAGATGTTTTCCTCATGGGGACCTAAAAATGTCCCCACAAGGACAAGGATTTCGGATATTGCCATCTTTGTGGAGACATTTTGTCCCCATAACGTAGGGATTACCAGGTCGCACATTCACACACACACACACACACACACACACACACACACACACACACACGCACACACACGCACACACAAGACGACCTAGAAAACTCAATTAGACTTACTTGTGTAAATTTTAAATACATTTGTATGGGAATTAAGTAAGAAGCTTTAAGCATCTCTGTAGTTTTTATTTATTTTTTCTTTGACGACAACAACGGTTAACACTTACCACAGTCCCATTTGCAGAAACTATGACTACCATGATCATTTTTTTTTTTTGGTTGGCCAACAGACTCTCACATCTTTAGACAGTTTGCCAGTAAATCTAATTCACGTTAGGGCCGGAAGCCCATACACCACTTGTCTTCTAGTTTTTTGTGTCTAAAACACTAAAATGGCCTCTTGTAACTACTTCCTGTTTCTGCCTCTCACTTCCTCTTCCACAAAAAAAAAAAAAAAAAACATAATCTCCATCTTGTGTTTAACCGCAAAATGAAGACTAAACCACTAAAAATCATTCTGAATATTTAAAAGTCCAGTGACAAAACGTATTAAGTACCACCACAGTATTACCATATTTTTCAGACTTCACAGTAATGTTAATATCATATTTTGTTTCAGTTAAGCATGATTAAAATCGCTACTAGCGCTGTTTTTATGGGCACTGCCAAAACAAGCATGGTTGCCATGGCCGTGACTGGCATGGTTTCCACAGTAACGAAAACCGCTTTATGATTGGATGATGGCAGGACGGACGGAATGCCAAGTTCTGAAAGAGGAAGTCATTTAGTCCACAACAAGGACAAACATGGAACTGAGAAACGAGAAGTTTTCTCTTGAGAAAAAAAAAGGTCAAAAGTCAAAATGATGGAAATGTGCACGTGCGTGTGTGATGCACTGACAACCCTTATAAAAAAATAACAATACTAATACTTACAATTTCTGTAGTACACACTATGTAAGGTGCACACAGTATGCAAATGTTGCAGTATGCATGCAATTCCGTATTGACGGAATAGCCAGACGGACTGGTTATTGCATAGACATACAAATATACAAATTTATATGGAGATATAAACGGCTCATTCTAAGGTAATGAAAACATAAAGGTGCATTATGTAAGGTCTTGATACACCACTGAAAATATTGTATATATTATATTGCATTTCTGTCAATCCTCATAAATGCAACACACTGCCCCTTTAAAGCAAAATAAACACTGTGGCAATACAATGGTACACTGATACCATGGAAATGAATGCATTACATTTATATATGCATACATATATTTCTTTTTTTCCTCTTTTTGTATTTTTCCAGTTTTCAAATATATACTTTTGCATATATAGTATTTACATTAAACATGTAAAAATCGAAGAAATGCATGGTACTTCGCCGAATTATACATTATACACTTTTTAAGTTGGAGAGATTTTTTATGTTTTCGAAATAAGTCTCTTCTGCTCGACAAGGCTGCTTTTATTTAATCAAAAATTCAGTATAAATAGAAATATTGTGAAATATTATTACAATTTCAAATCACTATTTTTTTATTTGGATGTGTTAAAAAGTTATTTAAAGTAATCTTTGTGAGGTCAAAGCTGAATTTACAGCATCATCACTCCAGTTACACGATCCTTCAGAAATCATTCTGATATGAAGATTTGCTGCTCAAGAAACATTTATGATTATTAGTTGTGCTATAAGTTGTGCTGCTTCATATTTTGCGTAAATTGTGATAAAATGTGTTTGGTATTCTTTGAAGACTAGAAAGTTCAAAAGAACAGCATTTATTATAAAAATAATTTTATTTATAAAGACATTGCAAAAAATATTCTTTTGAAATGTTCTTTTGAACTTTCTATGTTATTATTAACATGGAATATTTATTTTAAAAAAACATGGTGAGAGAGACCAAGGTACTTTTGTGAGTGCAACAGCTCTGATTATAAATTTGCATTGTGATCTCCGTTCAGTTTTCATATTAACTAATTTTTGCATGTACAAACACTTATTTGAAACATTGATATTGTGAGTTATACTTTCCTAAATTCGAAACAGTGATTTTTCTCACCTTTGCATATTTTATGAGCAGCGTTCACACAGCACACAAATATTTATTTAGAAACCTCAAAGGTTGCTATGCAACAACGAAGGAAGAGGGAAAAACCAAATTGATACATACACACACACGAATGATAATGGAGCTTCAAAAACTGTTATGCAAATGGTTTTTGCACACACACAGAAGAAAGATCGAGCCCTGTGAGACATGCTGGTGGCCGAATACCAAAACTATTTTTACAGAAGAAGTAAACATTTATTTCCGTAGACCTCAACAGAGCCTTAAAGAAATGATTTATGAGTGAATCATTCAGAACTGAATCAGCTGACTCATTGAAAAGATTCAATCCAAAAGAACAATTCATCCTCTCAGGAATTTACATTACAATGTCCCATTTCAAATGTCAAGATATACTGACAATACAAAAATTATTCCAAGGACTCTGAGGTATTTTGTGCACAAGATATATTTGGACAACTGAGAAATCCTAGTATGTACATTCCAGAGAAGCATAACAACAAACAGTCATGTGTTTAGGTGTGAAACACACATTATCTACAGGAGTCACACAGTCGAGGTTTTATTAGAGGCCTTGCGATGGCATGTGGCACTCAGATGCCAAATACGGTAATTTGTCTCATCTGTAATTTTAAACACACACACACACACACACACGCGCGCGCATATATATACTGTAAACGTAATTTCCACAGGTAAATATCCTCTGAAACCCACACTCATGTTTAAGGAAGTCGGGAGTCTAAAATGTCCTGACAAAAAGTCCCACAAACAAATATGTGCATGCACATGTCTAACCTTGGACTAAATGTTTTCATAAACAGGAGAGCATTAATAGTTGAGCAGGAGCTGTATTGTGGTCTCTAACAGCTGAACCCCACATTTAAAGGAACAGTTCTACAAAAAAAAGAAAAGAAAATTCACCTCATTAATTATGTACTTACCTTATTGTCTTTTAAAACCTGCATGACTTTTGTGTTGTTTTATGTTGTCATAAAACAACA
This sequence comes from Pseudorasbora parva, assembly GCF_024679245.1. Taxonomy (NCBI): domain Eukaryota; kingdom Metazoa; phylum Chordata; class Actinopteri; order Cypriniformes; family Gobionidae; genus Pseudorasbora; species Pseudorasbora parva. The sequence continues at coordinate 8,414,545 of NC_090189.1, read as the reverse complement.
CAAAAGAGGGCATTTTATAAAATGTACACTCTTTTTCATACAATTAAAGTGGATGGGGCCTGGCACTGTTGAGATCCAAACATTTAAAAAGAAAAGTACAATACAAGTAGTGCATATAACTCAAATGTGCCAGTCTAGCTGCAGTGTTAATAAAAAACTACAACAAAATAATTAATTAATGTTTCTTGACTTGATGCATATTATTTTAGTCATAATCTCATAATCAAAGAGATTTGGAGCAAAAAATAATGTCTTTAGATTTCTGTCTGTTCCTCATATAAAAGTTATCATGTGACTTGGTTTCACACATTTTTGAGTCATATCCTACTTTTGTGAGACTTTCATGGTGCTTTTTCGTCACTTTTGGAGCCAGACAAACACAATCCCCATCCACTTTCATTGTATCTGATGTTATAGCTAACTAAAACTATTCTAACAAGTTTTGTTAATCGAAATAAAGCTGAAATAAAACAAAATATACTACAATAGTACTAAAATAACAAACTAAACCTGAAATATATATATATATATATATATATATATATATATATATATATATATATATATATATATATATATATATACACATTTTTTATTTATTTATTTTTAGTAATTTTTTTTAAATAATAATTTAAATTAATAATAACAATTTACAATTTTTTTTAAATGAGGAAAAAAAAAATCACATACATTTACTAAAATTGTATCTACACGCTAAAAAATGCTGGGTTGTTTCAACCCATGTTTGGGTCAAAAATGGACAAACTCAACAGTTTTTTTATTTTTTATTACATTTTTAAACCCAGTGCTTGGGCTTGTCCATAATTGTCCCAAACATGGGTTGAAAAGAAGGGCGTAGTTTTGGTTTGATCATTAAGGGGGTTGAAGTGTGAACCGTGTTGCGGATTGTGATTGCGAACGTTCAACAACTTTATTCAAAATAAATAAACAAAACGAAAGTAAAACCGCAGGCAGCCCCTCACGGACGACTGCCCACAAACACGTAAAACAAAACTTAACATAAACTCCAAGGCCTGGTCCTCTCTCGTCTTCCGCAGCCCTTGCTCCTCCTTTTATGCTCCCGTCACATGGCCGCGAGACGAGACCGGTGTGCCACGCAGCTGGCACTCGTCAACATTAATCACCGGCCCGCTCTCGCGGCCCCGCTGCCTGTCACACCACAATGTCATTAATGACTCCCGCTAATGTCGTTCCTCACCCGTAAGACCTCCGTTCATCTTCAGAACACAGTTTAAGATATTTTATATTTAGTCCGAGAGCGTATCTAAGTGTATGCACACTATACTGTCCATGTCCAGAAGGGGAATAAAAACATCATCACAGTAGTCCATATGGGACATCAGTTAGTTCATCAGAATCTCTTGAAGCATAACAAAAACAAAAACTACGACTTTATTCAGCATTGTCTTCTCTTCTGTGTTTGTTTTCAAACTTTAAATAAAGATTCAAACGGTCATGAATCAGCGTATTGATTCATGATTCGGATCGCGTGTCAAACTGCTGAAATCACGGGACATTGGCGATCCGAATTCTGAATCGATTCACTGATTCATAACCATTTGAATCTTTATTTGAGGATTGAAAACAAACGCGGAAGAGAAGACAATGCTGAATAAAGCCGTAGTTTTTGTTATTTTTGGACCGAAATGTATTTTCGATGCTTCAAGAGATTCTAACTATCTAACTGATGTCACATATGGACTACTGTGATGATGTTTTTATTCCCTTTCTGGACATGGACTTGGATACGCTGTCGGACTAAATATAAAATATCTTAAACTGTGTTCTGAAGATGAACGGAGGTCTTACGGGTGAGGAACGACATTAGGGGGAGTCATTAATGACATCAATTTCATTTTTGGGTGAACTAACCCTTCAACTATTCTAATCATTTTTCTGTATGTTTGTTTATTTTTAAAAATGTATGTGTACTGTACTATGTGTACTCCCTAGATTAACTGAGACTTGTCACAGCACTTGTATGCAGTTGCCCTCGTTTGTTTAGTTGCTTCTATTGCTCATTTGTAAATCACTTTGGATAAAAGCGTCTGCTAGATGATTAAATGTTAAATGTTAATGTTTTCTTCTTTTCATCAGTCGTCTTAGTATATGGCTGTATTAGGTCACGTTCGACTTTCTCCATGGCGTTTTAAAGCAATACATCCAGTGCACAACAGTGCTGTGATAGGAAATGCTCACGCAAATCTTATCACCCTTTTGGAGCACGCCAGCGAGCGCACGCAGAGTATACGGTCACTCAAGCACAATTATAAACATATATATAACTGCACAGATAACTGGTCCATTCAGTTCATACGGGAACTTAAAGGAACTGTGTGTAAGAAATGTATTTTAATTAATCATAAAATGGCCCTGATATGTCACTAGAAATGAAGAAATCATGTTAATTTCAAACACTTATATCCCTGACAACAGTAGTTCAGCCAGGATTAGGGCTGCACGTTTTCAAGTTTTTCATTAACCGTTAACCGAGGCCCTTAGCGGTTAATACTCGGTTAACCATAGTGTGCGTCAGGGTTATTTTTAGCTTATTAATTTGACGACCACCATCTCCATAGTGAACGCGCCTATAGAGAAAAATGCACATCATGGATTACATAATCAGAGAGTAGCCTATTTCTTTTCGTTTTAAATTGTTAAAAGACATTTCAAGTTTCTTTAGATCTATTTCATGTCTGCGAGGCGTACGCTGAGTTTCGTTAAATTAGGATGAGATGCGCTCCAGTTCACGAGCAATGCAAGTGGCCGCGAGGTGAGGGCGCCTGCATGATTAGGGCATTAGTAAAATATGCAGCCGAGAATGATTCACACAGACAGCGTTTGACTCGCGCGGCTGATGAGCCTCTCTCGACAGAGAGTTCAAGCATCTGTGGTCTCGTCCCTTCAGCTCTGGCCATCTTGCTTTCAGTCCGCGATTAGCTTTTTTGTTTTCTTCATTACAGTTAAAGTAGCGTCTGCTTTTCTCTAGTCATTCACAAGTTTCTCACTTAAAACTTTCTTTCTTCTGCTCCATTATGCACAGCGCGCGCGGCTCGCGCTCTGCTTCTGCCCTAATGCGACTTATAGTCCAGTGCGATGTTTGTTATTTTCCTCTTCATGACGCATATTTTGACTGATGCGACTCATACTCCGGAGCAACTTATAGCCTGAAAAATGCGGTAAGCACTGCATTGCAATACTTGCATTTTGCCCCGTCACTCTCATTTTTAAAGTGCTCCCACGCTTTCTTTGCCCGCTTAGAAAGCTGGTCATGACTTCTTCTTGTGGATATTACAAATGTCTGGCAGCGCTCTTGCGGTCTCTAGGGGTGCAAACATATATTACAACTAAATTCAAAGCACGTCATTGACGCCACTTAACCGAGTAAAATGTTTCACTCGGTTACGCAATTTTTAACGGTTAATCGGTCAATCGGTTAACCATGGACACCCCTAGCCAGGATATTGTCATTTAAGAGTTGTTGTTGCAGCCCTCAACTGATGGTTGATGTTGACATGTTGTGTTTTGGCCTGAAGCTCCGCCCTCCACCTGTCGACCAATCACAAAGTCAGTAGTGTTTCGGCATCCGGGTTGCCAAATCTGCTCTAGTTACCACAGCTCCAGATCAACAAACGTTCCTGCTGATCCTGCAGCCGATCTGGCAACCTCGAGTCAGGGGGAGGGGGATACACCGCTCTACAGCCATTTGAAAGTGATTGCAGTACCAGTTTTGGCCACAATCTTACATACACTTCCTTTAAAAAGCACAATGCTGAAATCACAATGTATATACTTAAATAATAGCCTGATTCTATGTTTCCATAAACCATGGTAGGCTATAAAATATTGGGGGTGGTTGTACTTGCTTGTTTTGGTTAAACCCTTCCCCCCACAAACTACGCCCCAGGATGAAACATCCCAGCATTTTGAGTGTAAAATTAAGAACATTCTTCAAAAAAAAAAAAAAAACATTCCTAGAAGAAATAAAGATTATTCAAATAACACGAGTAAATTATACAATTTCCATTTATGTGTGGCCTATCCCTTTAAATGAAAAAGCTATATTTTACGTTTCATATACAGATAAAACATCTCGACAGCGTGTTTCTCCAATCAGGTGACCTACTTCAGGTGCACATTTCCCTCATGACCTATAGCACAGCCCCCCAATGCATTATGGGAACATGTCTAATATTTCCCACCTTTTCTTTTGCTCCTGTCCTCCTGTCCTACATACCGGTACATACTGTTTTTAGTTGTTTGTGCGTGACCATAGACACATGCCCACACACACACACACACACGCAAGACATATACACACATGCAGCAGGAAACATGTTGGCTCCAGTTACAGGGCAGAGAACGACCCCAGCAGCAGGACAGTGTGTGTGAGTGAGTGTGTGTGTGTGTGTGTGTGTGTCATTCCAAAGGCCGGCAGCCTGGGTTGGGCTCTGGTGTGTGTGTGTGTGTGTGTGTGTGTGTGTGTGTGTGTGTGTGTGTGTGTGTGTGTGTGTGTGTGTGTGTGTGAGTGTGTGTGTGTGTGTGTGTGTGTGTGTGTTTTTATGGAAGGGGAAGGCCTGTCCCAGTCTCGCAGTCTATTTGCAGGTCGTGTTAAGCTGCATGGAATCTTTTATCTTTCGTCTTCAGAAACAATCGTCTGGGCTCAGCGGAAACTAAGCATCCAGATGATGCAAACGTCCACCATACGGCACAAATTTAACCTCCACGTGCAAGTCTGGCCATGCGTTTCATTGGTCTGCAAGCATGTGGCTAGTTAAACAACTTAATCGCTGCACCAAACCTCTCTCACTTTCTTCATATTTCACGCTCACACACACACAAAAGCAGAGAAAACACACACCAAGTATGCACTGCATTTCTGCTTATCTGCAACACACTTTCATTTGGGAATCACTTTCACTTATAGGGGCACGTGATATCTACCACATCGACTATGAGGGCACACTGAATATTTCATTATGAATGTTGCCTATTTGTAGATTTTATATTCATTTTCAAGTCAGGAAGAGCTAACTTTATGTCAGTGTTTGTAGAAATGCACTTCCTACAATAGAGATTTTTAAAGGGTCTCTTAAATGTTTTTTCTTGTCAAAATGAAAACTTAATCATATTTCATAATGTACATTTGTCACATGCCTGTCCTGTCTTGTGTGCACATGTGGGTTTTGTCATGTCTTGCATGTGCTCCTGTCATTGTCTGATCCCTCCCCCTTGTTATCTGATTAGTGTTGATTTCTCCCACCTGTTCCCTCTTGATTTCTTCCCTTTTTAAGCTCCTTGTGTTTGTCAGTCTGTGTTGGATCCTTGTGTAATGTCTGCGTCTTCCGTCCTCCGTCCTCCCCGTGATTCTGTTGGTTTGTTTAAGTTTATATGTTATTATTCTATTATGTGTTTTTCCCCCTCGTGGGTTTTGTTTTGAGTTTGTTTTATTTGTTATAAATAAATATATTATTTTCTGCACTTGAGTCCTCGCACCATTTCCTTTGTTTGTGACGTGACAGAAGGATCCAACCCTACTATGAGGACTCAGCAGAGAAGTTCTCCCTCGGTGCCAGTTCCGGGGGTCCCGAGTCCGGGAATCCCGAGTCCAGACATGGCCTGGAGGGCCGTAATGGGAGGGTTTGTGGTGGCAGTCCTGCATGCTTGGGAAAAGCACAGGGTGTCATCCACCACTCCGGTGGTCCCAGTTCCGGTGGATCGTGCGCCGGTGGTCCCTGTGCCGGTGGATCATGTTCCGGTGGTCCCTGTGCCGGTGGATCGTGTTCCGGTGGTCCCTGTGCCGGTGGATCGTGTTCCGGTGGTCCCTGTGCCGGTGGATCGTGTTCCGGTGGTCCCTGTGCCGGTGGATCGTGTTCCGGTGGTCCCTGTGCCGGTGGATCGTGTTCCGGTGGTCCCTGTGCCGGTGGATCGTGTTCCGGTGGTCCCTGTGCCGGTGGACTCCGTTCCGGTGGTCCCGAGTCCGGAAACGGCCTGGAGGGCTGTGATGGGATGCTTTGTGGTGGCAGTCCTGCATGCGTGGAAGGAGCACAGGGCTTTATCCGAAGCCCCGGAGGCAGTTCCGGTGGTCCCAGTTCCGGTGGATCGTGTGCCGGTGGTCTCAGTTCCGGTGAATCGTGTTCCGGTGGTCCCTGTGCCGGTGGATCGTGTTCCGGTGGTCCCAGTTCCGGCAGATCATGTTCCGGTGGTCCCAATGCCAGCAGATCGTATTCCGGTGGTCCCAGTGCCGGTGGATACTGCTGGACTGGAGAAGTTTCCCCAACGCCCTGCCTGCGCCGCTGAGGCGCCCTGCTCTCCCTGCGCCGCTGAGGCGCCCTGCTCTCCCTGCGCCGCTGAGGCGTCCTGCTCTCCGTGCGCGGCTGAGGCGTCCTGCTCTCCGTGCGCGGCTGAGGCGTCCTGCTCTCCGTGCGCCGCTGAGGCGTCCTGCTCTCCGTGCGCCGCTGAGGCGTCCTGCTCTCCGTGCGCCGCTGAGGCGTCCTGCTCTCCGTGCGCCGCTGAGGCGTCCTGCTCTCCGTGCGCCGCTGAGGCGTCCTGCTCTCCGTGCGCCGCTGAGGCGTCCTGCTCTCCGTGCGCCGCTGAGGCGTCCTGCTCTCCGTGCGCCGCTGAGGCGTCCTGCTCTCCGTGCGCCGCTGAGGCGTCCGGCTCTCCGTGCGCCGCTGAGGCGTCCGGCTCTCCGTGCGCCGCTGAGGCGTCCGGCTCTCCGTGCGCCGCTGAGGCGTCCTGCTCTCCGTGCGCCGCTGAGGCGTCCTGCTCTCCGTGCGCCGCTGAGGCGTCCTGCTCTCCGTGCGCCGCTGAGGCGTCCTGCTCTCCGTGCGCCGCTGAGGCGTCCTGCTCTCCGTGCGCCGCTGAGGCGTCCTGCTCTCCGTGCGCCGCTGAGGCGTCCTGCTCTCCGTGCGCCGCTGAGGCGTCCTGCTCTCCGTGCGCCGCTGAGGCGTCCTGCTCTCACCGCGCCACTAAAGTGTGCTGCTCTCACCGCGCCTCCCTGGCGCCCCCTGCACTCACCGCGCCTCTCTGGCGCCCTGCTCTCACCGCGCCTCCCTGGCGCCCTGCTCTACCCGCACTGCCCTGGCTGCCTGAACTCTATGGGCCGCCCCGGCCACCTGAACTCTGTGGGCCTCCCGACTTCGGCGGGCCGCCCTGGTCATTCGAACTTTGTGTGCCACCATGGCCTCCTGAACTTTTTGTTTTCCCCATGTTTCCCTTGTTGACCCCTCCCTTGTCTGTTCCTTCCTTGTTTGTTTCCCCTGTCCCGCCCTGGTCTGTCCCTCCCGTGCCGCCCTGGTCTGTCCCTCCCGTGCCGCCCTGGTCTGTCCCTCCCGTGCCGCCCTGGTCTGTCCCTCCCGTGCCCCCCTGGTCTGTCCCTCCCGTGCCCCCCTGGTCTGTCCCTCCCGTGCCCCCCTGGTCTGTCCCTCCCGTGCCCCCCTGGTCTGTCCCTCCCGTCCCGCCCTGGTCTGTCCCTCCCGTGCCCCCCTGGTCTGTCCCTCCCGTGCCCCCCTGGTCTGTCCCTCCCGTGCCCCCCTGGTCTGTCCCTCCCGTGCCCCCCTGGTCTGTCCCTCCCGTCCCGCCCTGGTCTGTCCCTCGCGTCCCGCCCTGGTCTGTCCCGCCCGTCCCTAGTGGAGCGTCTGGTAGCCGCTCCTTAAGGAGGGGGTAATGTCACATGCCTGTCCTGTCTTGTGTGCACATGTGGGTTTTGTCATGTCTTGCATGTGCTCCTGTCATTGTCTGATCCCTCCCCCTTGTTATCTGATTAGTGTTGATTTCTCCCACCTGTTCCCTCTTGATTTCTTCCCTTTTTAAGCTCCTTGTGTTTGTCAGTCTGTGTTGGATCCTTGTGTAATGTCTGCGTCTTCCGTCCTCCGTCCTCCCCGTGATTCTGTTGGTTTGTTTAAGTTTATATGTTATTATTCTATTATGTGTTTTTCCCCCTCGTGGGTTTTGTTTTGAGTTTGTTTTATTTGTTATAAATAAATATATTATTTTCTGCACTTGAGTCCTCGCACCATTTCCTTTGTGTGTACGTGACAACATTATAACGTTGAGATGTCTACATTTACTTCTGCATCAGAACATTGATCCATAATTCAAATGTGAGCTTTTAGTGTGTTATGCTCATACAAAATTGCATTTGTTAAGGGCTATAATATTAAAATAATTAGATGAATTGGCCAGAATATAAATATCAGTGCATCCCTACTTAAACCTATTTAAGCACTTTAAATGGTACACTGTAACGAAAAAGGTTTCTGAAGTTGTAAATAAACAAAAATTATTCTATGTTTTATAATAAAAAAACATGTCAATATTTCAGTCTTTGTACTTTAAAAAAAATCATGTTTAATTCAATGCATTTTACTGCCAATTATTTGTAATTATTTGCTTAGTTATGTTTCATAGCCATTTCTGGTAACACTTTATTTTGGTTCAGTTATAACTATAAACGAGTTGCTTTTTATTATTATTATTATTATATTATTACTATATTGGCTGTTTATTAGTACTTATAAAGCACATATTAATGCCTTATTCTGCATCCCTTAATCCTACCCAATACCTAAACTTAAATGCTACAAAAATAAGCAGTAAATTAGGAGTTTATTGAGGCAAAAGTCGTAGTAAATGGTGAATATGTGTTCCCCATACTAAAGTGTTACCCAATTTCTGAGTGAAATTTTTTCTACACCAAAATGTTTCGCCATTAGTGTCACCAAAGTGAATCTGTTTTCAAATCAGTTCATAAACACAGCCCACATTTTCCATTGGTCAGAAAAACAAGCATGGATAGATAGAGAGATCAAATATGAGATGACAGACAGACAGATAGAGAGATCAGATATGACTGACAGACAGATAGATAGAGATAGAGAGATCAGATATGACTGACAGACAGATAGATAGACAGATAGAGAAATCAGATAAGAGATGACAGACAGACAGACAGATAGAGAGATCAGATATGAGATGACAGACAGACAGACAGATAGAGAGATCAGATATGAGATGACAGACAGACAGACAGATAGAGAGATCAGATATGAGATGACAGACAGATAGAGAGATCAGATATGAGATGACAGACAGACAGACAGATAGAGAGATCAGATATGAGATGACAGACAGATAGAGAGATCAGATATGAGATGACAGACAGACAGACAGATAGAGAGATCAGATATGAGATGACAGACAGACAGACAGATAGAGAGATCAGATATGAGATGACAGACAGATAGAGAGATCAGATATGAGATGACAGACAGACAGACAGACAGACAGACAGATAGAGAGATCAGATATGAGATGACAGACAGACAGACAGACAGACAGACAGATAGAGAGATCAGATATGAGATGACAGACAGACAGACAGACAGATAGAGAGATCAGATATGAGATGACAGACAGACAGACAGACTGCTGTTAGGCTGCTGTCACTTTAAGAACTGCACGGATCTAATACTGTTACACGTGCTCCTTCTCAGTGTTTACATTCACTTAAAGGGATAGCTCACCCAAAAATGGAACTTAGCCCATGATTTACTCACCCTTAAGTCATCCTAGGTTTATATGACATTCTTCTTTCAGATGAACACAATCAGAGTTATATTAAAAAATGTCCTGGCTAATCCAACATTTATAATGGCAGTGAATGGCAGCCCAAAATTTGAAGCCCAACAAAGTGCATCCATCATTATAAAAAGTGCTCCAGGAGGGTTAACAAAAGCCTTCTGAAGCAAAGCAATGTGTTTGTGTAAGAAAAAAAATCCATATTTAACAGTAAATAAAGTTATACAGTAAAACATCTAGCTTCCACCGGACCGCCTTCGAAATCGAAAATCAATTGCGACTAATGGCACAGCTCTGATAGATAGCCATAACCTGCTTCAATTAGTCAGTATAACCGGTCCAGCACTAGGCAACATGCCTTTGTTTAATATGACTATACATTTCCATAATTTCCTAATACAACAACACACATACATTCAACACCAACTTAACTTACCCGTAACTGCTGGACTTTTATCAGTGTCTCCCCTTTAATAGCGTCCATGTCTCCCCAAAATGTTCAACAGGCTGATAGCCTTCACTATTACAGTAGCCACACCCGAGCAGGACAGCTGAGACGTCCGATCAGTGTGTCCAAATGTGACTATGACAGATATGTGTATGTATGCAAGTGTGTGTGTGAGAGTGTGAGTGAGTGTGTGTGTGTTTGTGTGAGCGTCCACCTTGCCTTATTCTCACACTTATGGCCATTTACATGCACAAAGAAGTGAAAGCCATGAAGGTTGCAGTAAAGGTTATCGGTTATGTCATAAATGGTTTTCTTTGTTTTGTTTCCTGTTTCAGAGCAGAACAGAGATTTATGTATTTTACATCATGCAACGCCTTTCATTCACTACTTTGATATGATTCTACTTTTAGATATGATCAATCTGACCTAGCTTTTTTTAGGAATTCAATGCAACATTTTTTCAATCTAATTTTTATATTTTGTTATATTTCAGCTTAATTTTAAATAACAATTTTTATAAAGTTTAACATTTAGTTAATAACAACAACACTGATTGGATGTCCTTGTGTAGATTAAGTAGATATTAAGTAGAATTAAGTAGATATTCCTGTAGATATGCTGCTCATAATTATGACAACTTAGCAACCACACAGCAATACCCTGGCAACCCCAACACTACCCTGTAAAAAAAACACAACTCTGTGCTAAAAATCACCCAGAACACCTTAGCAACCACACAGCAATACCCTGGCAACCCCAACACTACCCTGTAAAGAAAAAACACACAACTCTGTGCTAAAAATCACTCAGAACACCTTAGCAACCACACAGCAATACCCTGGCAACCCCAACACTACCCAGTAAAAAAAAAAACAAACAACTCTGTGCTAAAAATCACTCAGAACACCTTAGCAGCCACACAGCAATACCCTGGCAACCCCAACACTACCCTGTAAAAAAAACCACAACTCTGTGCTAAAAATCACTCAGAACACCTTAGCAACCACACAGCAATACCCTGGCAACCCCAACACTACCCTGTAAAGAAAAAACACACAACTCTGTGCTAAAAATCACTCAGAAAACCTTAGCAACCACACAGCAATACCCTGGCAACCCCAACACTACCCTGTAAAAAAAAACACAACTCTGTGCTAAAAATCACTCAGAACACCTTAGCAACCACACAGCAATACCCTGGCAACCCCAACACTACCCTGTAAAAAAACCACAACTCTGTGCTAAAAATCACTCAGAACACCTTAGCAACCACACAGCAATACCCTGGCAACCCCAACACTACCCTGTAAAGAAAAAACACACAACTCTGTGCTAAAAATCACTCAGAAAACCTTAGCAACCACACAGCAATACCCTGGCAACCCCAACACTACCCTGTAAAAAAACCACAACTCTGTGCTAAAAATCACTCAGAACACCTTAACATAGCAACACCTTAAATAGCAACACCCTGGCAACCACAACTCTATCCTGGAAACCACAACTCTGTGT